>NW_028258173.1:7575757-7727272 GCF_053883595.1 Heterocephalus glaber | reverse complement strand
GGTTTATTTTGGTTCACAGTGGTAGAGGTTTCAGTCCATAGTTAGATGACTCCAAGACAGTATGGCATGGCAGAGGGGCATTGCAGAGGAGAAACCATTCATAGCAGGCAGAAGGCAGCAAGACAGCAAGCAGTTGGTCGGGGATTTACCTCAGTGGTTCTGCTGCCTGCTTTGCAAGCCCAAGGTCCCAAGTTTGATCCCTGGTACCAAAAAAGAAAGAAAGAAAGAAAGAAAACAAGCAGCAAGTAATGAAAGCAACCCTCTTTCTGTCTCTTATATTCTATCTAGGCTACACATCCTTAGAGGGGTAGCACTCACATCCAGGGTGGGCTTCCCCATTATCCACACCCAGAAGATGCCAAACAAATCAGTGGACTAATTTAGTAATCACACACTCTTGATGCCAGCATCACACACTCTAGATTCGGCTGCCTCTGAAAAGCCCCACCTATGGCCTCATAAAGCTTTAGGGGGACATCTAGACACATGCCATAACAGTAAGGGACCTGCCCCGAGTCAAACATTGTTAAGTGATGGAAAGAGATGAGAACAGTATATCCAGTCCTGGCCTCTTCACAGGACTCTAAGAGACAGATGTACAATGTAGTATTTCCCAAACTTCAGCTCTTATCTGCCCTGCCCATTTTCTCCCAGAGAATCTCCTAGGACTGGGAATCTATGAAATATCTGAGAACTGGCTCAATTAATTCTCCTGATTGGCTGGCTTTGGAGCTCCTGCCACTGCACACTTGGACACAAAAGCAAGTTGACATAGTGTCTGAGATGCTGCTCTTTCTTGTTCCCCAAGGAAGCTCCTAGGCTGAGGCTGGCCTGAATCCAGAGGTGGAAAGTCCTGGGGAATCCAGACATGCTAGGTCCAGCACCCTCACCTCTCAGCTCTCCTCCCCGGGCCACCTTGAAGCAGGTAGCTGAGAAAAGCAGAATGGACGCCACTGTCTTTCTCCTCACCAATGCCCCTGGCTGAACCCCAATTCTGAGGCATCCCGGCCAGAAGCAGAAAGAAACTCTCCATGGATTGGGCTCAGCCCAGAGGAATAAAGATGCCAATCACACTGGGCAGCTGGCCCTCTCCACATCCTGGGGCTCAGCTCCACTTACTTGCCATTTCTGCCTTGATCAGATGTTTTGGCTGGAGCCCTCAGCAGGTGCACAATGTGGGATTTCATTCCCAGGGGCCTTGGCCAAGGGCCCATTTCCTCAGTGGGAGAGGGGACATGGCCTCAGTAGGAGAATATCAATAGGAACCCATGGTGGGAAGACATAGTTGGCTAGAGCTGCTGATAGGGTAATTAATTCTACTTAAGTGAAATGTTACTAATAATTAAATGTACTAATTAAGAAAAATTGGATCAGCTGTTGTTGGTGTTGTAGAGCCAGGAGCTCCACCGACACATTTCTTGGGCAGCTTCCTGCTGTGAGTGGATGGGACTAAACATAATGAACATTGTCCCTTTGGGGCCCAAGTGAAGCTGGAAGAGTGAGGAGCTGGAGAAGCCCCCAACATGGGAGGAAGCTGCAAGCTTGGGGTGCCTGTAAAGTGACAGGTCCAAGAGGCTGGAGGAAGACACAAGGGTGCCACATTTCAGATCAGAAGGATCTAGAACCTGGCCCCACTAAACCCAAGTCATACACAGTCCAGGAAGGCTGTGCCACAAGGGGGCAGCTGAGGGTGGCTCTGGGAGTGGCAGTGAGATGCTAAAGTGACTCTGGTGGCCAAATCCAGTGATGGCAAAGAGACAGGGACAGAGGCCAGATCGGGGATGGGACAGAGACAGTACATGTGTTCCAAAGAGAGTTCTCCAGTGCTCAGTGGAGCAGGTGAGCAGGCAGCACAGAGTCACAGGAGCCAGAGCTAAAGACAGATGCACCCGCTCAGGCAGGGCTCCTCGGCGTGGCACCAGTGACATTTGGAGTGAGACAGTCCTTTGTTGTGAGGATGTCCCCTGCCTTATAGAATGCTTAGCAGCATTCCTGGTCCCTACACGTGAGACACAAGGACTGCCCCCCATCCCACCAATCGAAAAGGTCCCCAGGGGCTGTGGGCATAGCCCAGTGGTAGATCCCATGCTTCCTTAGCATGCACAAGGCCCTAAGTTCAATCCCTGCTGAGCCCAAAAGAAAAAAGTCTTACCAGACATTGTTAAATGTCCCCTGGGGCCAACATCACCCTTGGCTGAGGACTGCCAAGCAAATTAAAAACAAAACCTCAGCATGCGAACACATCCTCCTCCCCCATAGGGCCCAGCTCCTGGCCGGCTGCCCCCACCTCACGTTCCTCCCTAGGTCCTGCATCTCCAGCTGGACAATGACCTAAGGGACAGAGTGCAGGGAGGTTTTAGGGGGCAGGGTTCGAAGCAGCAGACATCTACGAGCAAGCCACTGGCCCCTCTAACGGCAAAAGGTCAAGGAGACCTCAGACAGGGTGGACAGCCAGCCCACCTGAGCTGGGCTGGTGCCCAGGCCTAGCCTGACTGCCATGGGCAGCCCCTCCAACCTGGTCCAGCATCTATTCCAAGCTCGGTTTCCTACCCTTCCAAGGTCCCTTCCATAGGCAATGTGTGGCCTGTCCACAGCATGGAATCAGGATTCCTCCCAAGTATGGTGGGGGGAAGAAGATAGACTCAAAAATATTGTGTGATTTTATCATGTGCTGTGTCCACAGTACAGAGATCTTGGGAGTCAGATGCAAGGAGAGGGGAAGAGGATAAAGTGTCCCCTTAATGAGTCCAAAGTTTGCCTCTGGGGAACTGAAAATGCTTTGAAACCAGCTAGAGGTGATGAAGGTACTAAATGCTTCTGGATTGTATATGTTCAAGTGGTTACTTTCGTGTTTTTGAAACTTTTACCTCAATCTTTTTTTCAGAACTGAGGGCCTTCATGCTGAGCTACATCCCCAGTTCCCTCTTTTTTTTTTTAATTTTGAGGTAAGGTCTCACTAAGTTGCTAAATTTCCCAGCCTGCACTCAAACTTTCAATCCTCCTGCCTCAGCCTCTCTATTTTGTAAAAGTAAAGGTCCTTCTAGCTCTAAGCTTCAGTGCTTGCTTATGATCCAGGCAGAATGGGAACCAAGGCAAAAAGGAAAATGGGTTTACTCTCCTCAGGGACAGACCCAAATAAATTAGAAAACAGAAGGCGCCAGTTCCCACTCTGCCCATTGAGCGAATACCACAGGAACAAGCTGTATGAGCTACAAAACTCTCTATAGATGTAAGGCACATTATTACCAAGGCACTCTCTGTGACCTTGTTGGTATTCTTCTGAACACAGCCTGGGCAGGGCTGGACACGAAGGAGCGAGTGAGCCGCATTAATGTGTGCGCATTAAGGGCAAGAGCACAGAGGTCTTCAATACAGTGGCCCAGAGCAGCTATTATTATTAGAATGATATCAATTAATAATGAAGCTGTGATTCCTTGCTTCCTGGGTACGGGAGGCTGCATAATGTACCTGCATGCATTTGCACAGTTAATCCTCTCTGCAACCCTGAGTAGAACCATTTTACAGATGAGCAATGGCAAACCAAAAGGTTTAATAATGTGCTGTGCTAGTGATCTACCGCTGGGTAACAAATCATCCCCACACTTAGCAGCTGAAAGCAGGCAGATGTGCTCTCACGCGTCTGGGGGTCAGGAGTCATGGGTATAACTCAGCAGGGTCCTTGTCACAGGGTCTCTCACAGGCTGCAGCACAGGGCTGGGGTCTCGTCTGGCGGTTCAGCTGGCGAAAGATCCACGTCCAAGTGCAGGTGGCTGTCCGCAGGATTGGGCTCCTTGGTGAGTATGAGACTGAGGGTTTCAGTTCTGGGCATTTGGGCCTCTCTAACATGGCACCCCACTTGCTTCATCACAATCTGCTGGCTGAAAAAACACTAGAATCTGCTAACAAGATAGACACTGTGATGCACAGTGGCCTGGGCACAAAGTGGCATCTCATCACCACGCTGCCTCCTCTTGGTTAGAAGCAAATCACCACGCTAGCCCACGCCCGAGAGGAGGGTTGCACCAGCACATGGACCCCAGGAGGTGGCCTTCAAGGAGGAGTCATCTCCAAGTCTGTCCACTGTGCTTTCCAGAGGTTGGCAACAACCAAAGTGCTGAGCTGCCTGCACCTCAAAGATTTTGAAGGGGCCCAAGCTCACTCCATCACAGTGCTCTTTCCAGGTGCTTCTGGGGTAGGCAGGGAAGGGGGATGCAAGGAAAGAGAGAAAGAAAGCGAGAGACCTTTCTGTAGAACAAAGGATGCACTGAGCTCTTCCTGACCAGGCCACACTCATGGGGCTGGTCCTCCAGGACCCAGCCAGGAGCTCGAGCTGCCCCTACTGTAATGGTGTCCTCATTAGAGGGTGTGTGCTGCTGTATTTTAATTGCCTGGCAGAGCCCTGAGCACCTTGAGAGGAGACTTTGCACATCCTCCTCATCATGACTATTAATAGTCTGGGAACATGGTGGACTCCTCAGCCCAGGCTGGCAGCCCCCGCCCCTTGCCCTTCTTTCCCCCAGCCCCACATCCTGCTGCGACTGGGGGCAGCAGCTGGCCACCCTCTGCGACTGGCACAGTGCACACCAGGGAGACCTGGAACCTCTGAGCCCCTAGCAGATGGGCTTGAAGGACTCAGTCTATCTCCCTGCACCACACCTGCTTGGGCAGGGGCCTCATCGCTTAGCTGTGTCTTCCCAGCAACCAGCGCGGTGCCCAGCAGGGGCCTCAGCAGCACCACTGGCCACCCATAGGGGCCCTCCATGAGAATGTGATGGGACACACATGAGGCCAAACTGGAGCAGGGAAAATTGGTCTCCACCAACTTCTCATTTCCCATCTATCTGGGTGAGTGAGTAGTGTTCAAGGATTCCATACAGGAATAAGACCAAGGAAGAGGTGAGGGTCCCTTGGAGCAGCAGGTCTTGCGTTTGTGTGTACCTGCTGAGTGCCCAAGATGTGGCCATACAGTAAGTGGCCTCTTCCCTCTGCCACTTCAGGTGGGGGCTTCCATGCCTCAGTGTACCTTTAACTTAGTGGTGGGTCACAAGGGAATACCCGCCCTCTATCCCCGCTCCAGTCTTTTCTCTAGGGATTGACAGTCCTGGAGACCTACAGGACTTAGGCTACCCACTTCTAGCCCAAGAGGAGCCTCACTTGCTCTCCAAAATCCTTTTCACATAACTTCCCCATTTTTTGGCTGGGGATCAAACACAGCACCTTGTGCCTCACCACGGAGCCACATCTCCAGCCCTGTACACAAACTTTGAACGGTCCCAGCATACATTTCTCTCCTGTGGATCATCATTGAGTCCCAAGTGAATTCTCTGACTTCCTGCTCACTAAAACGGAGATGACAATAGATATAATAGCAGGCAGGGCTCCTTCCACTACATCCATATTTACAATGGTCCCCACCTAGGGACTTGCATAAGCATCTGGCCTAACACTGCGTATACAGCAGGCTGACAGCTTCTGCCAAAGCAGTGATGTAGAGGCCAATGTTGCTCATAGCCTCCCTGGATTGAACAGGCTGGTAGCTGCATCATTCTTATCTGCAAGTCTGGATTACATCGTGGAGGGTGTGTGATCCAAAGGCCATGGAGATACCTTGGCTCTGCCAACAGGAAAGTAAATGGATCTCAGCCCTGAGAAGTCTTGGCCAAGCAAGGCCAAAATCAGTCTGCCCACCCCCTGTCTTTCCTTCCTACTTGTTCCTTCCCTGGCCTGCAACCCCAGCCTGCCTCCTCCTGCCTTCCCAGGCCTGGCTTTCTTGTGCTGGGAGCAAAGAAAGCTTACTGAATTTTTGCAAGTACTTTGCATGGCGTCTGATTTACAATTCATAACCTGGATTATACTGCGAGTTCAGCCTTCCGGGGTCGGTGTAATTTAGATCTCGGAAATATTTGCCATGCTTTCAATTCCCCTGACATCTGAGGGATTGGAAATGGATTCCACCCCTGGAGGTTCACTGTTTGGAGAGGGCTATGGAGGGGTACAGGGGATGACAATGGCTCAAAAAGCAGGGTGAGGAGGCAGGCCCAGCAAGACAACCAGGGATAGGAAAAGAGCAAGTGAAGCTGCATCAGGAGAGAATGATAATATGCCTGAGAGAGGGAGCAGGGAAAGCAATGACCGGGGCTTCTTTCACCAGACACATTGCTGTCCAAGAGTGTCACCAAGGGTCAGGGGACATCACACCAGCATCGCTGTATGGGGGAATGGCTTAATTGTGTGGAGCTGCTTAGGGCTGGGTGGAAAAACCCCATCTTCTCCTTCTCCCTCTGCCTTTCCAAACGAGGGACAAATCTCCCAGGTTCCTTTTTTTAAGTTTTACTGAGATATTATTCACTTATGGTACAATTTGCCATTTAAAGTGTGTGATACAATGGCTTTCAATATATCCAGACTGGTGTACCTATCACCGCAATCCATTTTTGAAAATTTCCATTTTCCCAAAAAGAACTCTGCCCCCTCCCTGCCAAGCTGTCACCCCTGGTTTCATTTCTTGGGGTTGCTGTAACAAATTACCGCACACTCAGCCTTAACATAATAGAAAGTGATTCGCTCATAGTTTTGGGGCCAGGGGCTGAACTCCAGGCATTGACAGGGCCGCACTCTCCAGAGGCTCTCAGAGAGGATCCTTCCTGCCTCTTCCTACTTCTGGTGACTGGACATTCCTGGGCTAGTGGCCACATCACTCCAGTCTCTGCCTCCATCTCTACCCGAAGTCTCCCTATGTGCCTGGGTGTCAACTCTCTACCTCTCTCACGCAACGACACCCTACCTCAGGTCTAGTATGAGCTCCTCCTGAAGTCCTTAAGTTAAAGGATCTTCAAAGATAAAAAATCAGGTCACTTTCACAGGTTCTAAGGGTTATAACATGGATGTTTCTTTTCGGACGAGGCCACCAGTGGTCCTACTCTACTCCTCCAATATCCCCACCGATCTATTTTTGTCTCTATAAATTTGCCTATGCTGGACATTTCATATAAGCAGAATCATGGCCTTTTGAGACTGATCTTTTATTTCACTTAACAGAATGTTTTCATGTCTATTCACATTGTAGCCCATATCAGTAATTCATCTGTTAATTGTTGAATGATATCCCATGGCATGGACATATGACACCTTAGCATCCATTCATTGTTTGATAGACATATGGATTGTTTCTAATTTTTGCTATTCTGCATAGTGCTGCCATGAAAACTGATGTATAGCCTCTGCTATGGTTTAGATCTAAATGTCCCCCCAAAGTCTCATGTATTCAGAGGTGGGACTTGTGGAAAGTGATTGCATCCTAGGGGTGCTATACTCATTCATGGGTTAAGCCATTGATTAGTTTACAGCTCAATGTGCTGTTGGGAGGTATGGCCTGGTTGGAGAAGGTGAGTCGCTGGGGAGCTGCCTTTGGAGGGTGTATCCTTCTCTCCGGTTCTTCCTGGTTTCTCTACTTCCTGGCTGCCATATTGGGCACCCTTTCTCTGCCAGGCCCTTCCTCCATGATGTTTCTGCCTTAAGCCTGCTAACCATGGACTACGCACTCTGAAAGTGTGAACTGAAATAAACCTCTCCTCCTTTAAGTTGCAGGTGTTGGGTATTTTGTCCCAGTGATGAGAAAGTGATTAAAACAACCCCTAACTACTTCCTACCATTAGTAAAAATAGTGACTATTTCACATATGCTTTTCCCAAATCCCAAAGGCGTGGTGAGTACAGCAGGCAGCTTCCAAAACTACCTCCACTGACCTCCACCTTCTGGCCGGTATTCATGTTCTGTGTGTGGGCGCGACCTGCAGACTGATTTCTAATGCTGGAATACGGGGAAGTGAAGGGATGTCACTCCCAAGATTAGGCCATAGCACTGACCTCTGGCTGCTCTCACTCTCATATTTGATTGCTGCTCACCAAGCTTCCTTGCGGAGAAGACTGTGGCAAAGAATTGAAGGCAGCCCCTGGCCAACAGTCCCCTGGGACTGAGGCCCATTGAACTTTGGAGATGAGTCTTCCCCCAGCCAAGACTGCCAACTGGACTGCAGTCCATGCCAACTGCTTGATTGCAGCCTGGTGAAGCTCCCTGAACCAGAGGACCCAAGCTCTTTGTTATATAGAAAGAGACAATTAATACAGTGAGGCCATAGGAAATGAGCTTTGGAGGTCCTGGGCCACTGGGGTGTTGGGTTAGGGATGGGATTATTCGGAACTGCTTCCTCGTTGTCTTTTAAGTGGCTCGCTCAGAACCAACTGCCACACATGAGGAGGCCCAGGCCATGTGAACAGGCCAAGTGTAGGTGTCTCGGCAGACAGCTCTAGCTGAGGACCCAGGGACGGGACAGTCTTCCTGATACATCCAGCCACCATCCATCTGAAACCTTATGGGAGAACCCAGTGAAAACTGACTGATTGAGACTGGTCAATCCCAAAACCACAGGACGTAGCAGTAATTAATAACAGTCATTGTTTCATCCCACTAAGTTTGGAACAGTTTATTATAAAACTATGGGAAATCTGAACAAGGTAAAGACGCTAAGATCATGAAGATAGATAGATAGATAGATAGATAGATAGATAGATAGATAGATAGATAGATAGAAAAAAGGGATGGATGGGCTAATGGACATCACATGAACACTTATATGTGCCAAACACCAGGTCAAATGACTCATTACATCATCACCTTTTTAATCATCACAACAGCCTTATGAGGTCAATGCCCATTCTCCATTAGTAGGTACAGAGACTGAGGCTCACAGAGCTTCAGCAACATCCCTGAAGTTACACAGGCAGTTCTCCTGACTCCAAAATCTGTGCTCATAACAAGCAGGGTGGATGGCACAGGTGAGGCAGAGAGGGTGGGAAACTGAGGACCAACAACGGTAGAAAAATCTAAGCCTTGTTAACTCAAGTTGACTGTTATCACTCACTGCATCAGCAGTCTCTTCTGGGTGCCTTGCTTCAAGATTTTGTTTGCAGTACGCTTTGGCCTGTACTCTCCATTAGGGGGCTATCTATTTCCTTACCTGAAAACAAGAAGGCTGCAAGGACTCTGCTGTACCATCTTCTGCCCAGCAAAGGTGGTGACGGCCAAAAGGGGAGGAGCTGTTTTGCTGTTGCTGAGATGGTGATGGTCATGATGATGGTGAATGCAATGGTGTGGTTGGTGGTTGTAGTCGTGATAATAGTGGTGGTGGTGATGATAGTGCTGATAGTAACAATGGTATAGGTGGTGATTATTAGGGTGTTATTGATGGTGGTAGAAGTGAAAATGGTGTTGGTGATGATGCTGGTGGTGGAGGTAGTTAAAATCCACGGATTCTGTCCCCAGAAAGGGGAGATTCCTGGCCAGAATCACCAGAAGCCCTGTACTCCAAAGTCAAGTTCAACAAAAGGAGCTAAGTTGGCACGTGGTATGTGGAGAATACTGCTGGGTGCTTGAGGCCCTCCCAGACTCCTCCAGCAGCCAAGAACCCTGGAGCCGATGGCACATGCCTTCTCTCCTACTGGCTGTTTTAAACCTGTTTACTCCATAAGGCTCAGGGGCTGATTCTGTTTCTAAATAAATAACCCATGGGAAAAGGAAGGTCCTTGTGAGTTTATCGCACCATCCCAAAGCTCAGCATGTTGCTTGGCCTAAGCCTAAATAATACTTCTATAAATAAATGAATGCTTCAACAAGTCACAGTCTTTCAGGGAACCAGAAATCCCTAGATGAATTCCCAAGTCTTTACTGAAGCTCTTGGGGAATGTATTAGTCTAGGACAGTGGAGGTGAACCTGTGGCACATGTGCTGCACCCAGTTGTTTGTTATCACTGAAACCTCTAAAAGGTTCACCATCACTGGTGTAGGAGCTGGGCAGCTGCACACCCCCAACCCCAAGGCAGGGATGGCTTCAAGGTCCCTGTAACTATAGAAGAAAATATATCATAACCACGTTATTCAAAGGTGGATGGAGGTTGATTCTTTTATGTGGCCTGGAAGAAAATACATTTTATTTTGCTATTATAATAATGAAGTAATAGGTAATATATCTGATGGTTTGTGATGCGCCTTTTAAAATTTTTGCAAGTTTATTCATTGGAACTGACAACAATCTTATGATACATATGCTATCATCATCATCATCATCATCATTATCATCATCATCATCATCATCATATTACTCTACAGAGGAAAAACAGAAACTACAGAGAAAGCAAGCACATTGCCCAGGGTCCTACAGCTAGTTAATAAGTGTCAGAGCAGGATCCAATCTATCCACTGCACCCCACAGCCCTAAGCTTCCTGTGGGTGGCCTATGGGCCTGGCCCTGCCTTCTGCACACTCATAAGCTGTCACATTCAGCAATTCCTTCACCCTACGTAGAGGGCAGACTGTCAGGGTCTTGACAAGAAGTCGACACACCCTAAAGGAGTGATGGAGGAGCCCAGCTGAGAAGACCAAAGGCAAGAGACAAGGCTAGGGGGACACAAAGAATGGGGGACAAAAGGAATGGGAGACACAAGGAATGGGAGACACATGCAGGGGCTAGCAAGGCAGGGAACTCATTACCCCTTAGGGCTGTGGGGTGAAGGGAGAGCTTAGAGGGACAGGTGATAATAGAAGACAGGTGTCCAAACCTTCTGGTCCTGTTATTGCCACATGCATGAAACCCAGAGCCAGAGTCCAAAGATGTGGTCCTCAGATGTCCGCCCCCGCCAGAGGTGGAGAAGAGGAGCTTAAGTGGGGACTAAGAGAGGCTATGCAGCTCACACAAGGTCGCACACTCCAAGGAGAGGCCACATGGACTTGTTGCCAAAAATCTTCCCACAGCGGCCTCAGTGGCCTGAGTCACAGCGAGGAGGTTTGGCTCATACATGTTGGTGTAAATGATCATCCACACAGCTGCCAGCAGCCTCCACGGTGTTTTTATAATGGGATTTTAATTCACTCCCCCATCACCCTGCTGAGCTGAAAAGTGCTCCTGTTTGTCTATTTCTTGTTAAGCTTCTGCTTCAAAGCAGGAAAAGGAGGCAGCCCCTCAGTTCCCCTGGCCCCCCTTGGGGTCAGAGCCCCTTTCCTCAGGGACCCCAGAAGGGCCTGCAAATGCCACCAACCCAGCTGGGGTTGGAGAGGAGAAGGAACACAAAGCACATGTCTGGACAGGGAAGATGAGACCCCAGCTTCCAGACCCAGCCTACAGTCAACAAGCCCAAGAAGTGACCACGTCCCCTGAGCAAGGGTTCTGGAGCCCAGACCCTGATTCCCATTCCCCATCCCATAGTTCCTGAATCAGGAAGCAGCTGCACCCCCATCCACCCAGTGTGGTCCACACTGAGCCCTCTTTCTCTCTTTCCCACCTGCAGTCCTCAGAAAGAGCCTCCCTGAGAATCAACCCCATCAGTGTCCAGCCTAGAGACACAGTGGGCTGGCTTTTGCTTCCTGGGCAAAAGTGAATTTATTGTAAGTGAAATTCCCGTTACACCTGAGTGTGCTCCTGAAAATTCGAGCTTAAACTATAGTTTTGTAAATTGAATCCCAGCACCCCATTGGCTTCCTGATGTTCTCTCTGAGATTGGCTTCCCAGTGGATCCTAACATCTCAACCTTCTCTCTACCCCTGGAAAAGAGTCCAGAATTTTCCAAAAGGCGTTGTGCACTGATCCTCTCGTGGCTATGATAATGAGTTGTAGTGTGGGTTTTCTTTCACCTTTGGTCTACGTATTGAGCTCCAGAAGTTCCTAGGAGTGCCCCTGGCAGCCTCCCTTGGTGCTGGCAATGGTGACTGGGTGGGCCACTCTGCATTTGTCCCCCACCACCACCCCAACAACACCATTCTTTCTTCCCTCTGCTGTGCACAGGGAAGGGTGACCTCTACCAGGTTATCAGCTGCGTCCTTTGTCACCTACCTTCTCACTGTGTTTGGCCAGTTTGGGGCACTGGCAAGAGTTTGAGGGCAGGAGAGGAGGTAGGTGTTTATCCCACCCCACTCCCAACCCTGCTGCCATCCTGGCAGCTGCTGTTCCCACTGGAACCACCATTTCTGTTGGATGCTTCTGGGCTGCAGTAACACCATGCCTTTCCATTGCCCCTTTGAACCTAAAGGTAGCCATGACTTTCCACTCTTACTGGTCCCTAGATCCTCCATCACCTGGTATCAGTCTCCCTATCTCTGCTCACGAGTCTATAAATGGCTTCTTCCTCCAGCTCCCTTGGTTGGAACCTTGCAAGGTGCCATCTGCTGCTTGCTGGGACCCTGCCTGCTTCAGTGACAGTTGGGACAATAATGTGGCCGCACTCTGAAGCTCAGAGGACTCCAGCCCCACCCAGAGGTCTAGCCCTTGGGGAGGTCCGGTAGAGACGACCAGATGCCTTGGGGGAGGCAGGGTCACCAGACAGGTGTGTATCCCCAGGGCAGCTTTCTCAGGCTCAGCACTGCTGACAGGAGCACTCTGTCGGGGGAGGACAGTCCTGTACACTGTAGGGCGCTTAGCAGCATCTGTGGCCTCTCCCCACTAATGCCAGGAACACTCTTCCCAGCCATGAGAATCTCCAGACATTGCCAAGTGTGTCCTGGACGGCAAAGCCACCCCTGGCCCAGAAGCCCACCCTCCAGGATGATGGGGCATGAGCTGAGGGCCCGCTGGGCTGGTTTGCTTTACAGGCGGGGGAGGGCAGAGCAGGCAGCCCAGGAACACAGGAAAGGGGTCCCGGGCTGGTGGCTCTTCCTTGTTCCACTCCAGCTCTGGACAAGGAACTGGTTTCAGTTCAGGAACCAGGCTTTTCAAAACCCACTCCTCACACTCAGCTGGATGCTCTGCTGGGCCCTGGTGCCTGCACAGAGAGCCCCAAACAACAAGCACCCCCTGACTCCCTCCTGGCCCTCACACCCACTCCTCTCTCCCCTTACCCTCCTTGAAATGATTTGGGCAAGCAGCTGGCAGCAGGGGAGTGCAGCTGCTACTAAGTTCTCCAAACGATTTATCTTAAGATTCATGCAGAATTCATTGTGTGGGGACTGGGGCGGGTTGCACTTTAATATTCATGCAGATTTGGAAGAAATGTTAATCACGGGTTTGGGTAATTTGCACTTTTGCTTAATTCTCCTCCTCCTCCCAGGCTGGGTTGGCCAGCCCCCTGGCCCCCTCTCTCCTCCCCTCCCGTGTCCTGGATTTCTGCCAGCCCACCAGGCAGCTGGGTGGACTCCAGGGCTGGGGGTGCCGACCTGCTGCGTCCCCCTGCCCAGCTGGCTCCACAGCACCTTTGAACAAGGAGGTGGTGCCGGGGTGGGCAGCATTGGGGAAGAGCCTCAGAGCCCCTGGGATATCTTGACAGGAAATAGATAACCTGCTATAGCAACCAGATATGTGCAAATTAGCATTGATTAGTCCCAAATTAACAGCTTGGGCATTTCAAACCCAAAACAAGGCCTCAGCTCAGCTCTGATCTTTTCCTCCCTTCCTCAGGAGCTCCACCCCCCACTGCTTCCCTTCCCCACAGTGACAGCTGCCTGAGCCTGAGATGGGAAGGAAGGTTTCCTGGGGCAGGGACTGAGAGGTCTCCATCTAGCTCTCATCACTTCCTTCTCCCCTTACGTCATGGAGTGGAGACTTTTCTGGATGTTGTCTATAGCTCCAACCGCCCAGCATAGCCAGTCTCTCCTCCCAGGCCTGGTGTGACCCCACTTGCACAGGGAAAGACAGCAGGGCCTTCTTCAGGACTTGAGGCCACTCTCCAGGAACAGCCCTCTCCTGCCCTCCTGCCACCCTGAGGGGAATCCCAGAGTCCCAGGAGGTACAGCAGAGGCCAGAAGATCACCAGAAAAGCCCTGAGGTCCCCAAGCAGAGGATCCAGAAGCGATGGTTCTCTGCCCTCCCCTCTCTATCACAGAGAAGAAAAGTAGAGTCCAGAGAGGGAAAGCCAGGAGCCAAAGGCACACAACTAGGGCATGGCAGAAAGAGCTTTGAGCCAGTGAGGGTGATCAGGACACTGCAGCCTGGGGACCCAGGTGGAAACAGACAGGGCTCTGAGTATTCCCAATGGAGGGATTTACACAGGGACTCCATGGCACAGGGGAAGGAAGCCTGGGGAGGCCAACGGGGATGGGGTCAACTTAGGAAATAGTAACAGCAGAAAGCTGCTTCTACCCTCGGCTGGCAGGATGAAGACGCTTTAGTGGGCTCTGAAGCCAGGGCTCTCTCGGCAACTATCTAGAAAGAGCAGGAGCAATGAAGCACAGCAATGCTGGAAAGAGCTACCTTAGCGTCTCCCTCTCTGTGCCCTCCAGACTCCTGCCAGGCCTCATCACCCAAAGCCACCAAGCAGCTCAGCACCAGGGTCAGCCCCCGGAGATGCCAAGCAAAGCCCAGGAAGCAGGAGAATGGGCCTGTGAACAAGTAGGCACCTGACCAGCACAAGGGTTTGTAGCTCGGACATTGTCCCCTCCCTCCCTTGGGCCTTGATGATGCTTGGCAAGAAGGGGCTAGAGGAGAAGACTCAGGACATGGCCCTGATGGAGCTGTTCCCTGCAACAGAACCAGCTGAGACATACAGATGCCTTTGACAGAAAGAGAGGCACTATCTTTTTAAAAGTCATCTGTATTGGGTTTGAACAAAATGCATGCATTTGTTTTTTAAAACGATCTTTGCATTGCAATTGCTAACTGGGGTGGTGGGCACTGCCACCTTTCCAGTTGGCTCCCTCTCCCCCTGGCCTCTTCCTCCCTCCCCTGCTGGGATCTCTCTGGCTTCCAACCCCGGCAGCCGGTGCTACCTGCCACTGCCTGTCAGCTTCCCCTACTACCATGCAGCTGCCTCTGTCTGGGTCCAGAATAATAATCAAGAAGCTACAGACATGGAGGAAACATGCAGTGGCACAGATGGCCATGCTTTCCCCACCACTCCCTTGTCTGAGAAGACTGTTCAAAGCCCCGACTCCACCCCAGCTCACACATGCATGTGCAAACACACTGCACATTCCCACTCCAAGTTGCCCTGGAATTAAAGTGCCCTGGAAAGGCTCTCAGGCCAGACTATGCGCAGATGCAGCAGAATGTGTTAAAGCAGAGAGTGAGTGTGATGCCCATACAGGAATCACTGGGAATGGTCCCTACAACTAGCATATCCTACTGAGGAGGCTGCACAGCACCCAGAACTGACCTTTCTCCATAGAGCTCTTGAATGCTGACAGTCCAATAAGGATGCCACCATGCACCACAGGACATCCCTGAGGGCCTAAGAATGCAGAGGCCACCCAGAACAGATGCCCCAAGGTCACCAGGGACAGATGATGCAAAGCAGCACCTTTGCACAGTGCTTGACACACACAGACAGCACTTGTATCTACCTAACATGCTGTCATCTGTCTTTTGGCTCTTTCAAGGGACTCCTCATGCACTGTACATGATTCTTGGGGCTTCAAATATGGTGACCTGCAAATATGGTGACCTGCACAGTCCCTCCTACTGGTTACAGATTTGGCCACATGACATCGGCCATGTGATCATGTAACAGAATTGTTACAATCCTGCCTTCTCCCAGTCAGAGTGATGGGTGCAGAGATGGACCGTGGTTCAAGCCAGCCCATCAGAGTCTTCCCAAGGACAAATCTATTAATTCTGTTGGAAAAACAATACTTTGGATGGTTCATCAATTGTAATAAATATGCCATTCAGATGCACAACATAGTAGGAGCTCTCTGTGTGGGGAAACAGAGAGTATATGGAAACACTCTGTATTTTCCACTCAATTTAGCTGTACTCTAAAAAATAAATCATATTTTTTGAAGTTGTAATCTTTAAAAATTAGGTGAAAAATCCCAGAAAGATAGATTCAAATATAGACGAGAAGGAAAGACATTCATAATTTAACATTAAAATTATTTCTGGGTGTAAGGTTAAAAAGCTGAGAATTCATTTGCAAATTAAGAGCTATTCCTATGAAATAATATATAAGGAATTTTTGGTGGTGGGGGCACAAGGCATTTAGAGTAAAATAATTATTTAAATAGCTTAGCTTCTATTAAACTTCTTTTGAGTATTGAGTATGAGATGGTCTGAAAGGTCACTTGTAACTAACTTTTGAAAAATCATCTCTATAGAGTTTGAACAAAATGTACACATTTATTTTTTTAAATGATCTTTGCGGTGCAGTTGCTAGTACTGGCTCTGTGACAGGCTGCAAGGTCAGTGGTCCTCCTACCTGTGATCTGAAGGAACACTCTCATGAGAATCAGTCCAACCAGAAAGAAGAGGAAGAGGAGAGCTGAAGAAAGTCCCGGCCCACTGTTTGTGCCCCTGGAAATATCTCAGCCTACAGTGAGCACAACTCTTGCATGATCCAGATACACAAGCCAATGAATTCCCTAATTGTGAATTGGGGAAATTGGGTTTCTATTACTTGCAACAAAAAGTCCTAATAAAATACATGAATGAGCCAAGCATGATAGCACAAGCTTGTAATCCCAGCATTCTGGCTAAGGCAGAAGGATTGCATGTTCGAGTGAGCCCATCCTGGATAATTTAGCAACTTAGCAAGACCTCATCTCATAATAAAAAATAAAAATATATAGTTAGTGCAAAGCCCCTGGGTTCCATCCCCAGTATCACACACACACACACACACACACAAAATGAATGAATGTCCACAGAAGCCTGAGCCTTGAAATAGAAGGAAACAAATGCCAACTCCTATTTCTGAGGTTGAGGTTAAAGAGATCTAAGTAGGTAAGGCAGAGTGGAGCAGCAAACCCTCACATAAAGCTTAGTGGCAAAGAACGCCAACAAGCACCCTTTGATTTAAAAAATTGTCTAGTGAAAAGCAAGCATCTAGGGGAGTGAACGAGCTCAATGTGTGATGTGTTTATTCATGTACAAGTAAAGATTTTTCTAGAAGGTAAGGTTGATGTTGGGAGCTTCCCAAATCAAACCACCCTAGCACATTGGGAGTTGTTGACTGAGAATGAAAGTCTGATCTAAAAGGAGCTGTGACCTTGATGCCATTTGGAAGCACTGCTGCAGGCAGCCTGCCTGGGACTGAGGCCATGAAGGCCTGGCTACTAGCAAGTGTCCTTCACTGAGCTGCACAGGCCCAGTCTCCAACAGCGACACCATGTGTTGTTGGGAAGTAATGACAGTAATGAACAGATGAGAGGAGCTCCACTGCCCAGCCTAGGAAGTGGAATAGGGTGGTGCCCCTCAGTGTAGGAAAAAGTTTGTGAAGCTCTTCACTGATCAGGAGGAAGATCCTGAGCATTTTGAGGGTTCTAGCAAGTAAAGGGTGGAGGTGGGGGTGGCTGTATACATCCCAAACAGGTAGAACAGGTCCTATATATTCCAAAAAAATGTGATCAGGCTGAAGTCAAGAGTCTGAAGCTCTGATTCCAGCCTGGGGCTTACTGAATCCTTGTTGCTGCGAAAGTCATGCTTTTTTTTTTTGTCTTTATTGACATCCCTACGCCCTGTTCTAATATTCTACGCTGCTGGAGAGAGCCGAGGAGGGCAGACCCTCTTTCAGGACCCTCTTTCAGCTCACCACAGACTCTAGGCAAAGGCTCTGCATCCCCCCTGTGGTCAGATGGGAGGACTCCAGCCAAACATCCCCCATACACACTCTACATCCTCCATGCCCTGCGGTGAGAGGAAGCCTCCAGAACAGCTTCCTGGAGACAGCATTCTCATTGGTCAGGAATGTGGGGCTGTTGTATCAAGGCAGCCCTAGTACTGGCTGTTCAGGACACCTCCTGCAAGGCTACCCTTGCCACCCCACCAAGCCTTGGGGGAGGTGCAGATCTGACACCACTTGAGAACCCCACACCCACCCTGTGGGGCAGGCCCTCTCACTGAGCCCTGGATGTTGGGTCACATAGTGTTTAACATCAAGCAGGAGGCCAAACCTCAGGGTTAGAGAGTCCAAGCAGAAGGAACCTCTGGAGAGTTCTCTAGGTACCTCAGTTTACAGACAAGGAAACTGAGGTTGGCAGGGGAAATGAGTCATTTCCAAGCAAGCATTCCAGGGCTGGCGAAGGCTGGAATCCAGCTTGCCCTTGTCTTCACCTGGCACTCTCTGCCTGGCATCTACTTCCTCCTGGTCCTTCTTGGACACAGGCTCCTCTGGCACCACTGGCCAGCTGGTGGCAGGAAAGCAAGGCACGGGGTGCAGGCAGCTGGCTCCACTGCCCACCCACCCCTGCCCTCATGCCCAGGCCTGCAGAGTTCTGAGCCCACAGTAATCCTCTGAGCTCTAGGAGGCCAAGTGAGCTGTGGACCCCAATCTGCAAGAGTGCAGACTTAAGGGGGATTTGGGTTGCACAGGGATCAAGGAACACAAGGGCCTGAGGCCCAGGCTTGTGTTCCCAGGGGATTGCTTGGGATACAAAGAGCACCAAGTGTCAAAGCTGGACCCAGGCTCAGACATAAACCCCTTCCCCTCCTTAGAGGGAAAATATACAAGCTGTTTTCAATGAAGGCTCTAAATGGAACGTGTCCAGGCATTTCGATGTTCTCTTCCCAGAATAGGCCCCTTGATTCCCTCATCTCTCAGCTGGCAGCTAGGAAGGAACACCTCTCACTTGGCCTGGAAACTACAAGTCTAGCCCTCATGATTGGTGCTGAGAGACACTATGCAGCTCAGAGGGCGGACTGGAAAGGCCAGACTGCCTCAGCCCCCTATTTCCTGGGCCAGCTTGAGGATCTTGTTTTATGTCTCTGAGCTCCAATTTCTTCCCTACAAAATGGCCCAATAGCATCACCTAGTATGTGAGTTTTCTACAGCTGCTATAACAAATTATCATAAAAGGAGTGGCTTGAGACAAGACACATTTTATCTCACAGTCTGAGGGTTAGAAGTCCAACATGAAGCTCCCTGACCTACCACCAAGATGTTGGCAGGGCTTCGGGGAGAATCCTCATCCTTGTTTTTCCACCTTCTCGAGGCCTCCTATTCCTTGGCTCTGGCCCTTTCCCCCAGAGCCAGAAGTGCAACATCCCTCAGACCATGCTGTTGTCATCACATCTCTGTCCCTGCCCCCTTTCTTCCGCTTCTCAGGACACTTGTGATTACACTGGTCTCACTGAGTCTTCCACGATGGTCTCCTCACCCTGTGACCCTTAGCATAATCACATCCTCAAAGGCCAATCTGCCACATAAGGCTACATATTCACAGGTTCTAGGGAGCAGACTACGGACATCTTTGGTGGGGAGGGGAGCAAACAGGTTCAACATGATACTGCACTTGGCGAAGGGTTTAGCACAATGCCCAGCCCAGAGAAACCACTTGATGGAAGGAAACTAGTTTTATCCCTATGGCCTCACCTTACCCTGTCTTAAAGGGAAGCTCTGCCAGCCTGGTGACATCCAGGCCCCCTTACCTGTGCACACACTGCATGCACACCTGCAGTGCCCGAGGCACACAGACCACCCCACTGCCTGCTGTTGCTCTGCATGTGCACACCCTCTGGCACGGACTCCAGATGTAGCAGTTTGTTTTACTTATGGGCCCGCATTCACATCCTCTTCCAGTGCTGCAGATGTTTGCACAGATGTTCACATGCTGATGGACATATGTGCACATACATGATCTGCTGCTTGAGCTCAGTGAAGCGCGCACACACACACACACACACACACACACACACATTTGCTGCATACAGGCACAGTCACACCTCGCCAGACCCCACCCACCAGACAAGCCCCTGCCCAGGCAGGGCACCAACACTCTTCCTGCCTCTGAGAAGATCAAACTGTCTTAATGGCCCAGGGTAACAGTCAGGAGCTTTGTAGGAGCCCCCACAAGTACTCAGCAGCCCTCCCCACCCTGTCCTGGGTGTCACCACCTCCCTCTCCTGCTCCCTGAGCCCCACTGCATTGATTGGCCTTGCGGCTCAGCCGCCGGAGATGTGCCCCAGCTGGAGGAAAACACTTGTAATTTATGGAGTGTCTGATTTTTAATCAGTTTTTTGTTCCTGTGCTGTAATTGTTCTAATTAGATATACATATTTTGATGAAGGTTTCTCCAAAATAAAAATTGTAATCGAATCTTGCTTGACATTCTTTACACCCACTCACTCGGATCCGGACTTACACAGCAGCAGAGTCTCAAAATCACGCATGCGGCTTGGGCTTCTCCACGCTTCTTCTCCAGGCCACTGCAGGGCCGTCCTGCTGGTGCCCATAGGCTGGAAGGTAGGCTTGGTTTCCTTTGGCCCTGAGCCTCGAAGTCCCCATCACAGTGGGACAGCTTCTCCGTGTGGTTTTGCAGCCCCTGCCCCCCAGACCTCCATGAGCAGGCTCTGGATCACCAGGTACTAATGTGCCTTGCCTGCCTACATTTGCGCTCCCGGGGACCTCTCCACCCCTATAAAGAAATGAGGCCATCCCATGGGCCTCAAGGGCAAAGGCTACTTTCTGCCATCCCCTATTCTGATAAATAATCGCAATTCCCTCCACTTACCCAGTATCTATGATGTGCCGGACCCTGTGTTTTATATGCATTAGTCCTAATCTGCGTGATCACCCTCCAAGGGCATTTTACAGAGGAAGAAATCAAGACTTGCAGAAGGTAATTCTCTTGCTCAAGGTCACACAACAAAAAGCAGAAGTGTGGCCACCACTTAGCTAAAACAAAGAGAGGCAGTGGCTGCCTTCTTGGGAACTTTCCAGCAGCTGTGTGGGTGAGGGCCCACACAGCTGATCTCACCCCTAGACTCCAGCTCCATCTACACCTGAAGTTGAAATGGCTCATGATGCAAAATTTCTCCTGCAAGTCTGCCATAGAGACCATACGTGGGATGTCTAAGGCCTGGAAACCCAGGTTCGATTATCAGTATGTTGGCAGGATGCCTGGGCTCAGACTGGCTGGGAGAAAGGTGTAGATAAGGGTCTGCCTCCAAAGAGGCCCCCACAGCAAACTACCAGCCAGGAAACCAACAACTGTCTGTGCTGATTCTTGAGATGTTGGCTTCCAGCCCCAAACCTGCCCAGTCATTCTCTGCTTTAGGCTGCCAGGCCTGGGATCCTACCTGAGCTCCTACAGTAAAGGACACTGGAGGAGACTGAAAGGCAGGGACCAAACAGGAACTTTCTACCTCCTCTTTGCTTTGTGTTCCTCTCAGGGCCACCCTTGCCAGGAGTCTTGGCCCTTGCAGTGGAACCAGTTCCATTCTCAGTGGTTAGTCCCAGTGAGCAGCTTTCTGTTCCCCCACTAGAAAGCCAGATTCACTATGCCCTCTAGATAGATACCACCTCAGCCCTGAAGGGTGCCAGCCCCACCCTGAGCCCCAGCCCCTCGAGGCCTCTCTCCTCCAGGCTTCTGAACTCTAATGATGCCTACTTCTTCCCTTCATCCCCCAGCCCTAAGGGTGGTGGGTGCTTCCTGTTGTTGCTTTTTTTATGATCAATGAGTGATCTTTAAACCAAAACTGGAGACCAAATGCCCTCTGAAATAAAAAGCTTTATTGAGCCATTATTAACTAGCCAGAAAAGGGAAGAGGTCCTGGGACAAATTTTCACAACCATCAGCAACAAGGCTAGATAGCAGTTGGAAAAATGTCTGTTCCACCTAGAGCTAAGAGGAATTTTATGACGAAAATGTGGCAAAGGAAAGTATAAGTTGTTTATATTGGACCTGCATTGGCTATAGATAAGAGAAGCAGGGTAAACCTGGGGGACAAGAGAGCAGCCCATAATGAGAAACAACTGTTGTTTCTAGACTGGTTGGGATGAATAGCCCAGAAAGTTTATACAGTCAGCCCAGATGGGATTAAGTCATACTGTAGGGAAGTGAAGGAGTCTTGTGTTGGTTTCACTCACAGCTGCTAACTTATTAACTTCTCCATCCTCTGACCCTTGAATTTAGGACATGTCAGAACTTTTCTTTCATCGTATTGTTAGACCCAGTGAGAAAGAACCAACCAGAGACCGATATTAAATCCACACAGGAGTTTATTACCAGCCAGGACCCGAGCCAAGCATCAGACTGGGCGGCAAACATGTTTTATACACCTTTGAGCCCAGCAGTTTCTAGGCCCCCCTATGGGACAGAACTAGCAAAGCAAGCGAAAGGTACACAAGTGGAACGTCCTGCTCTTAGAACATTTGTAAAACAATAGTTGATTAATTGTTATTTCTAAAGAGACTTTCTAAGGGGAAGAGGTTTCTAAGCCTCCTCCTTCTGAGTTCATCTAAAGGGCAGACAGGTGGGTCAAGCAGCAATGTGGAGTCTGTCTTGCTAACTAGGGTCCTTCACATATCACAGAACATTCACAGTTTTCCAATACTCATTTAACCAAGTGCCTCTATTCAATTCTCTCTATTAAAGTACCTGGTATGCGAATGGTTTCTCTGGTGTGAGAAACTGAAAGTGTAAATAAGGACTAAATGTATAATAGGTCATGTGAAATAGGAAGAAAAGGGGCAAAGGGGAAGGAAGTGGGAGGGCTAGGGGAAAGGATAGAAGGGAATGGGATTAATATGAGAAAATGGAAAAATAGGAACAAAATCTTTGTAAATAGGGAGGACTGGAGGGGTTGAAGGGAGGGCTGGGCAAGGGTGAAAAATAAGAACCAAGAGAGAATATGTAAAGGTGCAAATTTCCAATGATGAATGTAATTATATTGTATACCTAAAATGTACCAATCATTAGAATGAATGATCGATAATGTAAAATAGGAAGAAAAGGTCCAAAGGGGTAGGGGTAGTGGGAGGGGAAAGGAAAGAAGGGAAAGGAAAAAAGATGAGAAATGGAAAAAATGGAAATAAAGTCTTTGTAAATAGGGAAGGGTGGAGGGCATGAAGTGGGGGCTAGGAATGGGGAATAAATAAGAACCAAGATGCATTATGTAAAGGTACAATTCCCAATGAGAAATGTAATTGTGTTGTATACCTTCAATGTACTAATAAAAGAATTTAATACAAAAATTTTAAAAATTTAAAAAAATAAAGTACCTGGTATGGCTTCTGATTTTTTTTTTTCCTGTACCCTGCATGGTGTCCAACTTTCAACTAGGAAAGTCATGTTGAGAGATGAGTAGCCACACTTGCACTGGGGGACTGGGTGGGTTAACCCAATGACCCAGAGTCAAGCAAGGAAACTCAACAGGGAAATGCAGCACCACTTGCTCACCCAGCACACTCAGGCTGAAAGAATGAATAAGTAATGGATGAATGGGTGAAAGAATAAATGGGTGAACGAAGACTGGTTGGCTATGGGGCAGTCCATTCAAGACTCAGCCATGGTACCCTTCTTCTTACAGAACCCCACACAGTGCAGCCAAGCTAAAATCACCACAGAAATCTGATTTTTCAATGGTTGAGACAAGAAACCCAAACGCCCTTTGGGTTAATTTGACACAGAAAGGGGGTGTGGAAGCCCCACTGGACACAAAGTGAACCAGAAACATATAGTAATCAGGGTAGTTAATACTGACAATTGGCCCAAAAATCTTAGTGGCTTAATACAATAAAGAATATCTCACTCACTTGAAGTTGAATATAGATACTTCTGATCAGTCAGTTCTTCTGAGAGACTCTCTTCCATGTCATGACTTAGGGACACAGGTTCCTTCAGTGCGGAAGCCCTGCTGTCTCTAGAATATTCTGGAGGTCCTCTGTTGCATTGTCTAAGAACATTGAGATCTGGTACCCAATACTTAATCACGTTGGCCTGGAAATGATACATATCATTTCCATTCATATTGAGTCATGTGATCCCTCCTAGATGCTAGAAGCACTGGGAAATATAGCCCATGACTGGACAGCTATTTCCCAGCAATAGTTCTACACTATGGAAGGGTAACACATTTTGAAGGTCAGCAGGACATTTCTCCCTCCTTAGGGCATGGTATTGATGCTGTGATATCAGATATATGTTCAACCTAGTCTTTGTATCCCAGTAGCATTATTCTGATTAGGTGATCTTAACAAGGTTCTTGAAAGGTCCTATTGCTACTAGGATAATGGTATCTTCACTCAAGTGTCACACTAGAACTTCCTTTTTCAAAGAAAAATCTAGGGCTGGGGATTTAGCTCAGTGGTTCTGCTGCCTGCCTTGAAAGTGCAAGGTCCAGAGTTCAATCCCCGGTACCAAAAAAAAAAATCTATCCAGCCCTCTCTGTAGATTGGCCATAAGGGACTTGGCCCAGCATCCCTTCCCTAATGGCTCAATCTCACTCACTGTCCTGAGCCTTCCCCTAACCTAGCAAGGGGTAAATCCATCACCCAATCCTAATATCCCATCTCATTGCATAATGATCAGTCAAAAGGAGACTCAAATTGGACAAAGAAAAATCCTGTACTCAAACAAATGTAAAGATACCAGAGAGGAGAAGCTGGGTGTGGCGGTACACACCTGTAATCCCAGCACTCTGAGAGGCTAAGGCAGGAGGGTCACAAATTGGGGCCCAGCCTGGGCAACTTACTGACTTAGCAAGACCCTGTCTCAAAAATAAAATGTATAAAAATAGGGCTGGAAGTTTAACACAATCCACTGGCTCTGGATTTAACCCCCAATATCAAAGAGAAACAGATACTGAGGGGGAAAAGAAAGAATAGCTTTTCCCATTGAGGTGGATATGCTGGGAGAATATGAACTTGCACTACTCATAGCCATGATCTTCACCATCCAGAGATGTCTGTCTCCAGAATGAAACCAAGCAAAAGATGAGAGGCTGAGTGAACAAGAGTTTTGAATGATCAGTCTAGTCCCAAAGACCAGGTCTCCAGAGCCTTCCCAGAATTCTTCACTAACCTGCACTAACCAGTATGTTCTCCCATTTGCTTAAACTGGTTAAACTGGATTTTTATCACTTGCAAACTAATGAGTCCTGACTAATGGGTTGACCTCACAGTGCCTGGCTCAGCACATCTTGTCTATGCATCTCCACTTTCCCCCAGAAGAAGGGCTGGTCAGCAAAACTGGCTGTGGAGATCTTCTTAAAAGTGAAGATTTGGGCCAGGAATTTAGCTCAGTGGTGCAGTGTCTGCCTTGCAAGCGCAAGGTCCTGAGTTTGATCCCCAGTACCAAAAAAAAAAAAAAAATAGTGAAGATTCCTGGCTGGGCTTCACCCCAGGCTTGTGACCAAGAGTCTCTAGGAATGGGGTCCAAGCCTCTGTATGATTCTACTGAGGATTCTGACGCACACTCAGGGTCAAGTTCACAGAGTGGGGCCAGCACATCCCATTGGCTGCTACTGGTTAAAAGCTCTCTGGAGACTTTCACTGTGGCCCGGTCTTCACTTGAAGCTGGATACTGGAGGACACAAAGAGGGCAAACGTGGGTCACAGAGGCACTCCGGCTGTTCTTCCTCCAATGTGTTTTTCAGAAATCAGGGTATTAAGCCAAGTAAGAGTGAATCCATGGGGGATGTGCTGTCTTCAACAGTGTGGAATCTGTCATGTGGAAGAGGGGCAGATTGACTTTATGGTGTCCCCAAGGGCAGGCCTTCAACCAAGGGCATCATACTGCCAGATTTTAGCTAAACAAAAGGATGAACTTTCAGGCAATTAGAGCTGCCCTGCATGGAGGGGCTGCCCCAGAAGATAGTGAGCTGCCTGGCCCAGTAGCATGCATACAACAGGAGCTTGCCATCTGTCAGTGCTCTGGCCAGGACTGTCACACTGCACAGAAGGCTGAAAGAGCTGCCCTTTCCTTGCCAAGATTCTACAATCCTAGAAGGTGGTCTGGGGACCAAAGAGACCACACAAACCGAAGAGGCCATGAGGCCAGAGGAGGAGAGATGAACATAGGGCTGCTAGGAAGGATTTGTGGCAGACAAAATACTCACACTAGACCTTGAAAGGCACATGGATAACTACTACAGCAGGATTATCCCTGGAGTCAGGAAACTTCTGCTTTTATGTAGCTTGTTTTTTATCTTATTACTTTATTGTTAGCATGACTATGAGTTATTTTATAAAGAGAAAAAATCCCAGATATTTCCATTTGAAAAAAATACAGTCAGTTAACTAGCTGGTTTTACTAATGAGCATTCATGCAATTTGGTGTAAGCAGAGGGTGTGGGGTGGAGGAGGGGGGGATTTCATATCACGAAAAGCAAAGTCCAGTGGTTGAAAAGGTCATGCTTGTCCTGTCTGTATTGGTTTTGTCCTTGGCCCTAAATGTCAGAGTGACCACAACACCAAGTTATCCCTTCACTCAGGGCTTTGCAACCTTGCCAGGCCCAAGCATTGAGAAACATCTCTAAACATGTTCTTTTGCTTCTGAAGCCCTATGTAACTGTGATGATTATAACCACCGACCTACTCCCCACGCCACCTGGCTGCAGCCTCCTCCTGCCTGGGTGAGCCCAACTGTCCACCCAGGCCCTGCAGGCAGGATCACGCAGCCTGCACCCATCCCAGTGGGCAGGCCATCTGTCCTGTCTCTGAGCCCTCCAAGAAGAAGCACCAGTTCCTGGGGGAGGAAAGAAGAGACAATTCTACCTCTGACCCACCCCAGAGGCCAGGGGTGGCATCCTGCAATGGAAGATGTTTTTCATGTCCTCTAGACGCCATATTGCCGCATGGGCTATATGCCTGTGGATGGTCTCCACATCCTCTCTGAGTCCATCTCCCTGTCAGCACAGTGGAAGTGACCATGGCTGTGTCACTGGGCCAGCCAGAAGACTCCATGGGAGTTGAGTGGCTCCAAACACAGAGCCACCAGCCCAGGGCTGCTTGTGATCAACAAGGTTGCTCCCTGCCTGTTCTGCAGAGATTCCAGGCTGGTCACTGCTGGGAGCTGGCAGACTCCCAGTGAGCTCCCCGGAATGATCCCAGGGTGGGTTCTGCATCATCACCAGCAAGATCTGACCTGGCTGAGGCACAGAACTTTGGATCAACGCCACCCTCAAAGCTAACTCCACAAACTGTCCAAAGAGAAAAGCTTTCTCATTCTCAGAATGCCCTTCCTGTCCTCTACCCAAGCAACAAGACCTTTTCAAAACTGCCACCTCCAGGAACTCCCCTCAAATCACACTCCTTTTCCTCTGGTCCCTAACTAAGCCGCTCTGCACACCCCACCTCCCCCATTGGTACTGCTTGGGTTTTAAGTAAATGTCAGCTCAGCTAGACCCAGATCCTCAAGGGCATGGCCTGTGTGTGGCTGGGGTGCTGCTACTGCTCAGGACCACTCAGTGGTGTGCATAGTAGGGCCCCTTTGGGTTGCATTACCAAGGCCAGCCACATGGACTGCTCCTTCATCTGCTGGGGGAAGATGTCAGCTCATAGTCTCCCTCCAAAGCCTCCATTTCTCTCCCAGAGGCCACCCCTTTTCTGTTAGCTGATATTTATGGGTAATAAGCCAAGCACATCCACACTCGAGGTGAAATGCCTCTTAAAATAAATATTCTCTCAAACAAGTCAATCCATTCAGGCGGGATGGGTTTTGCTGACAGCCAGGGAAATGCAGGCGGGAGCCACCAGAGAGAGGAAAAGGGATCCCGGGGACAGTGAAGGATGGGATGGGAGTGGGAGGTGGGTGCATCATGCCATTCCATGCTGTCATAAAAAGTGGAAGTGGAGCCCAACACTTCCCAGCCTTTCAGACTCCAATAGCAGCCAAGATGAAGCAGGTAAATTTAAGGCCACCTCTGGACCAGCAAAGATGAACGTGGTAGAGTAGAAGCTCTCCATCCACAGAGGAGGGTGAGGAGTCAAGGTCACGCTGGAAGTCAGCAAGCTTCCTATGGTGCTTGGCTGGGAGAGAGGCCGTACTGGTCTGCTGCAGCCTAGCACACGTTTGGGGTGTCCAAGTGAGCTAGGGTTCATGGGAGGTCACCAATGGAGGGGGTGCTCTTACCAGGATCACCTCACTAAACCCATCCCAGTCTATAAGTATATGCGTGCGTACATGCATATGCATGTATATGCACACACGCACTCCCACAAATGTGCACACTCAAACTGCTCACACAGATCCACAGCTCCACATGCCCAGCCGCACAGAAACTGAACCACCCCTCACTTCATTTCTACCCTCAATTGCCAGAGAAGGCTGGGACTACTTTTCAGATAGATGCTAGGGGCGAAACTAGTAAGGCAGGCAAGGGTTGTTTCTTACCCTCTAGACTCCCTGAGACCACGTCTCAAGGACTCACCTCCCCAGTCTCTTCTGTTGGCCTTCACCTTTGCAAGGGACACCTATGGGCCAAGTTCCAGGGAGCCTGAGGCTGCCATGCTCTGCCCCAAAGCCCACCAGCAGGATGTGAAGGAAGACCCTTACACAAAGAGGTCAGAAAGCTTCTCCCTTGATCTTCTGAGCTGCAAAGAGACAACTGAGAGCCCCCGAGCTTGTCTGGCATGGAGAGGCAAGGAGAAGAGAGAGAGGAGGTGAGAACCAAAGAAAGCAGACACCCCAGCTGGTGGCCTCTGCAACATGAGCATCAGGTCATGAAATGCAATTAGGGCTGCGTCCCCCTCCCTCTGCAGTTCCCTGTGACTTGGCAGACTCCTTGGAGGATGTTCCAAGCTGCATTAGTTTAGCATCCTGTGACCTTGAGTGTCCACTACTGCACACACATCCCACTGGCTGCCTTCCATCTGGGCTGGGACAGGTGGAGGCTAGCATCTGGGTCTTCATCACTTTTCTGAAGACCAGGTTCTTGGCTGAACCAGTAGCCTGAGTCCCGATCCCTACCCCAGGCTGCATGTTGTTCGTGTGAATTGAGCTGCTGAGACCTCCTCTGCCTCTGAGCCTGTGGTTCCAGGATGGCCTATATGTCACCCCTATGCACCCACACAGAGTGGACTCAGCCACACAGGAAAGGACAACCAGATCTGCTTGTCTGAGAGCCTGTTAGTGAGTAAGTGAAAAAGTGAATGAATGAATACACAGCCTGTTAGGAGAATTCCCTTCTCCTTCATTTTCCTCTTTCTGTTTCCTCCTAAGAGTTTTATCTCCTCGCCTCTGCTCACCTGCCCAGGTGCTGCTCATTACCTCCCCCTCTACTGAGCAGTGCCTGCTGCTCTGGAGAACATGCTCCAGGATTCTCTTTGCTTTTTCTCTTCCCCTCCTGTTCTTTTCTTTCCCTTGGATCCAATCAGAAGAGTAATCAGGATGAGGATGGTGGAGGGACAGGTGAGTTCCTCCCTCTGCACCCCATGCTCTCCCTGCTGAGTTGGACAGAAGGAGCCCTAGGCCTGCCTTCTCATCTGTGTATGCCCCCAGTTCCCTGCTCAGGATCCAGGCTGTGTGCTGAGGATCTCCTCGCCCACCAGATCCCTGGGGGTTCCCTGTGCATCCCACCACTCCAAGTGATTCTGATCCACCTGAAATGTATAATAGAAGACAACAAGCCCTTCCCCAAATGGTCAGATTCAACCCCAGGTACTGTGTTGGGCAATCTCAGCTAGACCCAGGAGAGGCAGAAGAGGAGGAATGGAGAAGAAGGAATCTTTTTTCTCTTCCTCCCAAAAGTTTTGTGCCCACTTGGCTTCCTCAAAACAGCCCTCCTGGAGGTACTACCCTTCAGATGCCTCCTCTCTCTCCCTCCACCCTCCTTCTGACAGAGAAACCTACTTTAGGTTAACCCTAGAAAGGAGCAGGTAAGAAATTTACACTTGACTGTGAATTATTCAACAATAGCCTGCTACTGATGCTGATGCTTTAGGCCCTTGAAAGGCAAATGGCTTCCACCCTCCATATCCAGTCCGGTCCTGGCTGCCTGGAGCACGGTAGACAGGTCTTGTGCAGCCACCTCTGGGCTGGGTGAGAAAAGTGCTCTGATCCATTGGTGATGTCTGCTATGGACTCAAATAGGGAAAAGCCAATTTTCTCAGTATTTGACAATCTGGATTTAATTCAAAAGGACTTAAGTAGTGGCACGTTAGAACTGTGGAAAATGGGCTCTTTTTGAGCCCAGCTCTAATTAAATCAGTGGGGTGAGCCAAGCCTGGCTTAGTCAATTTTGCCTGCTTCTCCCATCCTCCACCCCCCATAATTGGCTAAGCTGAAGTGTCAAAGAGAAGGATGCACAACCATAGTGAGCTGGTTCCCAAAGCTGGGGGAAGGCACACTGGAAAGATGGATAATGCTGGACCAGGCAGAGTTGAGTTCTCACTGGACCAGAGAGTGGTATGGATGAGTGGCCTTGGAGGAAGAAAAACAATGTTCCCTTCTCCTTTCAAGGTCAGCTCTGGGTGAAACATGTCTCTGATTCAGTTCCCCCAGCTGGAGTAGTGGTTCTCATATGAGCCGACATAGGGCATCACATAAGGAAACTTTAAAATACAGATGCCTGGGCCCTGCCACAGAGATGCTGCTTAATTGGCTTGGGGTAGAGCCTGTCGATGGGGATACTATAAAACTTTCCCAGTGATTCTAGTGCACAGCCAAGGTTGAGGCCATAGGGCTGAATGAAAGAAGCTTTGAGAAATGATTAGGACCAGTGCATCTTGAACTGTAATAAACATTCAAATTGCACTACCTAGGGGTCTTATTAAAGTGCAAATTGAGAATAGGCCTGGGGTGGGACCCAAGAGGGTTCATCTCTTTACAGGCTCCCAGTGACATCGATGAGGTTGGCCCCAGGACCCCATTTTGAGTAGGAAGGATTTAGGCTCATGTTTCTCAAAGTGTAGTCCCTGGACCAACTGCATCAGTAGTCTCCAGGAACATGACAGGAATGCAAGGTCTTGTGTTCTGCACCAGACCTTCTGAGTCAGTGACTCTGGGATGGGGCCTGGAGCCACGCTCACGTGTGGGAGCAGAGACCACTGAGAGAGTGGAGTCCCCTGTCCCCAGGACACACCTTCCCTCGCCTGCAGGATACTTTTAAAAGAGCCCTCTTGGACGCAGCTCCCTTCCTGGTCCAGCCAAGTGAGTGTTTTGGGGGGTGAGAACAAATGTGGAGGAACTAATGAGTCCATATGTCAATTGCTGGCAGGGCATAAATACAGGAAATACACGAATGTCTAGTTTTCAGACCCCAAGGGAGAAAGAAAAAACACCTGAAACACACCAGCAATGCGGAGATGAAATTCAATTCCAAACTAAAAATACTCATTATTTATCATTATCTAGAAGGAGATTGGGAGAAGGCCATTAGTGAGTATTTTCTGGCTGGTGTGGTTCTCAATAGCAAGAGCAGTGAGCCAGAAGGGCTGTTGTCCTACATTTCCTTTTGTTGCAGTTACGAGGCAACAACTTCAATGCACAAAAGCCCCCGCATAACTTCCTCCCACCGGAAATGATTTTCCATTATCTGGAGACTGGTGGGGAGGGCATCAGGCTCGGGAGGTGCCAGCTTTCTAAGGGGCATGCCGGGCTCTATTTCTCAAGAGAAGAACTTGAACCTGGCAGTGTCATTGCAGACAGATGTCCCTGGAATTGGGGCCTCAGGTTGGGGGTAGAGCACACCCTCGTTATTGTTCCAGAACATCCACATCCCAGCAATGCCCAGCTAACAGGGGCTTAGGCTTGGCAGGGAGGCACAGGGGTCCCCGTGGTGACCCTGGCTGCCCCCACTGTCCCTTTTTGGGAGGCAAGGAAGCTTTGCAGAAGAAAATGGGCAAGTTTCCCTGGAGCCCATGCAGCCAGGTGGAGCTGAGTCTGAATCAACCTTGGAAAGCTGGGGAAGAGGCCTGGAGAGAAGTCCAGTTCTGTGTACAGAAGAAGAAGGCTAAGCCTTAATAGGGAGAGACTGGGCCAGAGAGGGGAGCCCAGCAGTCAGCAGGGGATGCTTCTACCCTCAAAGAACCTGATGGCAATTTCCATGAGGGACAGTACATCTGGAAAGGGGGGGCGGGGGGGGTATGTATTTCCCTAAAGTATCTTATGAGGGATTAGAGGGATCCAGTGGTTGACATTTTTCTTCCCTCCTCCTGTCCCTGAGTCCCACTATGCAGAAGGTCAGAAAGAATGGCTTGTCTTTGAACCAGAGACTAAAATAGCAGGTTTTGAGCAGGAATTCAAATCAAAATGGATTCAAATCCAGCTCCTCTACATTCCTGTGTGGTTTGGAGCAAGTCACATAGCCACTGTCCGCCTCATTTTCTTATCTGTCAAATGAGGAGAATGACAGTAGCTTCCACACAGGGTTTGTAGAGTGCTGAGGGGGTCCGGGGGACAGGAGGGCACTGACACATGAATGCTGAACTGCCTGTGTGCAGCCCTCCCAGCTCCGGCAGTGCCAAGATTCCCCTAGGGGGCGCCTCTCTTTCCTTTCCCGGTCCTTATGGAGGGAGAAGGAAAATGGAGAACGGAAGGGCAAGGGAAGTGTGAAAGCCCTGGGAGAGGCTGGTGTGGGAGTCCCAGGACAAGTGACTCTCAGGACACTGGTGGCCACCTCCCTCCTGATAAAAGGACAAATGATTGAAACTGGTTCCCAGATCCTGGGCACGAACTTTTACCGGTGGGGAAGCCCTGTCCTGGCTGGGCCGGTGCACATCTGCTGGCCAGAGAGGTCACTGAGTGCAAAAGCACTAAGTCAAGAACCCGGGGCTTAGGTTTGCCAGTCACTTTGCCAGTTCCTGTCCAGACCACTTCCTCCCTTCTGCATCCTTGGCCAATGCCCTGAAGCAGGGCCATGGGCCAGGACTGGAGACACTGTGACACTCACCCCCCACAGCCATCTTGTTGAGCTGCCACAGATGCGCAAGCCCACCCATCAGGAGGGACAGAAAGCACAGTAAGTCCTGGGTAGTGAGGACTCCTGGTACCCACAGCTGCTGTGACCTGGACATTGCATCCCAGGCTCCAGGATGTCAACTATATTTCTCTGCCCATGCTTTCCATGACGCCTAGCTGTCTGGCAAGCTCCAGTTTCCCACGAGGTTTCTGCCTTCCTATGGCCTTGTTCATCCATAAACCCGATTACGTGAAATAGGCCAAGTGAGCCTCTGGGCCGAGCAACCTAAGCACCTCTGATCGGCTGTAGGTCAATTCCTTAAAATGGCATGATGAAGACAAAATGAAAACCAGTCAACAAAAACCAGAGAATTGAAGAGAGAATAAATCCAGCAAATGGACCATTATAAGCACTAGCCAACGTCATTTGAAGAAATGACCTTCAGGAAATTAGGCTCCGCCACTCAGGCCCACTGAGTCTCAGGGTGCCTCTGGCCCTGGCCGGGGGCAGGGGGCAGGGGGTGTCCTACACCAGGGGCCATGGGCAGGTGGAGCTGCTGAGCTCTTCCCACTGGCATTCTGGAAGGTGTAGATGCCCACACCACCACCTGCTGTCCTCCCACTGGATCCTTAATGCTAATTTCCCAGCAACTTCCTCATTCCAGCTGCAGATTACACCCAACCTCATAGTCATTGAAGAAATTCCCGGAATATTCTGGAACTTCAAAGAATGCATGGGGAGAAGCTATGCCTGGGGGGTGGAGGGGGTGTTTAAACCGCCCCCAACAGCCACCAGCTGTATGGTGACGTCTCCTCACCCCAGCGACAGCCCCAGGAGAAGCTCCTGCCGTTACCTGCACTACCCTTCCTGCTGGGACACCTGGCTCTGTTGGGGATGCTGGGTGGAGTAGAAGGTGCCAGAGCTAAATGGGCCTCTGTCCAGCAGCAGCTGTCCCTTTCTGTGAGATGACAGCTTTGTCCTGTGAATTATGTTCTTTTTCTAAGTGGTCCTTCAGTGCTGTGTTAGTCAGCTTTGCATTTTTAATAACAGAACACTTGAGATAATTAACTTAAAAAGACAAAAGGAGTATTTGGCTTACAACTTGGGAAGACCCAGTCCATGACCAAGTGGGCCCCTTTGCTTTGGTCTGTGCTGGGGCAGTACATCATGACGGGAGAGTGTGGTACAGCAAAACTGTACCTCAGGAACCAGGGAAAAAAGAGAGGACAAGGAAGGGTCCAGCTTTCCATAATCCCCTTGGAGAGCACAGCCCCACTACCTAGAGACCTCCCCCTCCCCACTGGAGGTTCCACCACTTCCCAACAGCGCCACCTTGGGGACCAAGCCCCCAGGACGGCACCCTTTGGAGCTAAACTATAGCAGGCTCAGTCCTTCACCATTAGTCCTGAGACACCTCAACCTCTAGCTTGGTGTCCCTAACCAACCAGTAGTGGCTTATTGGAAGCTGGCAATTCACTTCTGCTTTCCTGAGCTCTGTCTTTGAGGAACTGGAGGCTGCAAAGGTCTAGGAATGCCTTCAGAATCAGACAGAAGATCCAGCCAAGCCAACATGGTGACTACCTTCCTGCTCCCACCTCATCGTGGGAGCTCTTGACCAAAGGCATGGGCACTGCCCTGTGGCACAGCAACAGCACATCTCTGGCCTTTTCCGCCTTGCTCCCTGCTCTCAGGAGAAGACACCACAACCTTTTTGACGTTCTCTCCTCTTCAGGCCAGGCACTCTTTTGTTTTACCCCTCTAGCTGCTGTTCCTTGCTGTCTTTTCAAAAAGTAACTTTAAATATCACAAAATTCACCACTTTAAGCCCACAATTCAATGAATTTTAATAAATATGGCATCAAAAGTGCCACTATGCTGGTGATCCCCTGGCTCTGCCTTTCAGCTAAGTGCTGGTCTCCCCTGATGCCCTCTCTGGGCCTGAGAAGACATGGTTGGCCCAAGCTTTTCAGCTGAGAATCAGAGCCCTCAAATTCAGAATGTCACAAATTTCACTCCTCCACTTGGCTCCCTCTGTTCATCCCTTCCCTGGTAGATGGCCTAACAGCCCCCCATACACACCACGGTGCCCAAGCTGGATATCACCAAGCCATGGCCACCACCATCACTCTGAGCTAGACCCAGCTGCACCACCTGACCTTTCTTCCCACTTCCTGCCACCCACCCCCCAGCTCCAGGTAGCATCGAAGACTCACACCTGGTCATGCCTTGGCTGGCTGAAAATGATCCCAAAGCCCCAGTGATTTGAGATAATGTCCCATCCCCTCCCAGATGCTTTGCTCAGGTCCCTTAACTGCTTTGAAATGTGATTATTGTGGCTGTCACAGAACCACCTGGCCAGGTCAAGAGAGAAAAGACTCTGGAAGGAGTCAGAGGAGCCACTGGTTCTCCTGTCGCTTCTCATGTCCCAGCTGGTCTGTGAAGTCTAACTCTGAGTTGGTTGAACTGGCTGCTGGCTTGGGCCTGGACTGGTCCAACTGGCCCTCTGGGACCAGGACCTCACTGTATTCCACTTAACTCATCTGTACCTTGGGACAAGGAGGCAGGTTTCCTTCCCATTCTTGCACTGAGAGACAGAGAAAAAGAGAGAGAGAGAAGGAGAGGAGCAGCTGGCTTTGCATCTCCAATGAGTTAAAAAAAAAAAAAAAAGAAAGAAAGAAAGAAAAGGCAATTCCATCTATTTACAAAATAGGATTACAGTTTTGTAGAATACTGCTGGGCCTGGGGGGAAACTTTGAAAACACATTCATTTTGTCTCATCCTTATCAGAGCCGCCTGCTCTCCCTTCCCCCCACACTGGCTGTCTTGATTACTCAGACATATCTGTCCCCAGCCCTTGGAAGGCTTGCTGATGCTCTCTGGCCATGTCCAGGCAGAGTCCTGGCCAGGAGGCCCACATTATTGGTCAACTGAGTAGCCTCTGGAGAGACAGAGACAGAGATACCGGCAGCACCTTCCAAATAGCAGAGTTGCCAGCCAGTGTGGCCCCTCCCGAGACCTTCACGGAGCACCAGACCTTGCAAGGGAGGAAGAATTGATCTCTCTCCAAGACCCTATTTGTTGACAGAGAAAAAGACAAGCAATAAAAAAAAAAAAAAAGCAAGGGTAAAAGAATCAAGTTATTGTGAGCGGTGTTTGGGCGCCTAGAATAATAAACATGTGGGCAAATTGCAGTCTCACTGTAGAAGATTAATCCTGATGCAAAGCCTTTCTTCCCTGCACCAAGGGGGAAACATAGTACCCGGGAGGGGAGAACCAGTTCCTGATGTACTTTGTTCATGGCATGAGAGAATCTCAGCCCACATCTGTCCTTGCCTGCCGCCGATTAACTCTGTCCCTTTCCTACCTCCTACTTCTCTTTGGGGGGCTGCTGGCTTTGTGCAATGAGGTGTGGTCCAGTTTAGGAAAGGGAGACAGAAGAGGCAGATGGGGCTTGGGGCAGGACCATCGCTTTTTAACTCTATTACATTGGGGTCGCTCTCGGGGACTGGCTGAAAGAAATCACAGAATGCCAGCGACTTCAGAGAGCATCTATTCCAACCACCTTATTTTACAGAGTAGGAAAATAAATCTCAGAGAGGTTGAGGTCTTACCCAAGGCTGTTTGGCCATGAGCAGCAGTGCAGCCCATAAAGGAGGTAAATGGACGGAGGGGCCAGTGAGCACCCCTGGGGAGGAGGGAAGCCAGCTCTGCAGCACCTTGAATTTTGTTGCTTGAGGTCGAATGAAGAACTCTTCAGAGGATAATGGCTCAGTAACTCAGGCGCTAAAGTAATGGGAGCGAGAGGGAAGATCGCCTCCTGACTCTAAATCTCGGGGGGCAACTGATGGTGGGAAGGAGAGAGAGGTGATGGGGGCTCCGATGTCCCTGAACAAACCCTTGCCCGAAAAGTGCTTGGGAACTAATCACATCTAACCGGGGAGAGGTGCCCTTCAGATGGTAAATCTCTCCATTACCAAGGACAGAGCCTTCACTGTGGATTCACTGTCTCTCCCTGGCTGCGACCGAGGTGCTGGGCAGAAGCCTGGCTTGTTCTCGGACTATGGAGGGGTGCCAGCGTCCTCTCCATCACCGCCTTGGAAATCTACCATGCCATGGGGGTCACAAGACTCCCATTGTGTGGGGAAGAAAAAAAAGCTGAATACAAGACATTGTGGATTCTGGATGGGATCAATATACATCATGAGACAAAAATGAACCCAGAATGTAGTGGTCACAAGCCAGTGTGTTGGGCCATGCCTTGCTTCTTCAAGGTGAACTCCATGTGTGTGGACCTGGCAGACTGGGCATATTTCCTCAGTGTCCCCCAGTCCCTCCTTCACAGGGACAGCCCACCCAGAAAAGACAGACTCTCAAAAGGCAGCTGATAACTCCTTGGGCCTTTATTCTTAATCCATGGAGGGCTTCCTAGTGGAAGGAGGTTGTAAGGAAGGGGAGAGAGAGGATTTACACGTAGCTCAGAACTCCAGCAACCCCAATCTTTAAAAGACTGGGCACTAGCCATGTTCTGTGGTCAGTACCTGTAATCCCAGATCTCTGGGAAACTGAGGCAGGAGAATCTCATGTTTGAGCTCAGCCTGGACAACTTAGTGAAACTGGAGACCATGTTTCAATAGAAAATAAAACATGAGGTGAGGATGTAGCTTAGTGTAAAGCCTCTGGGTTCAATCCCCAGTATTACCCCCCACCCCCCACCCCCCAAAAAAGAAGTGTAACATTCTCAAAAGACCAAATACTGGATGAAAGTGAAAAATGGTTTATTAAACGTGACATAGAGCTGTGGGATTTGGGCTCCGCAGCCAGCCTGCTCTACCGGCTCCAGCGATTTCTGAAACGCACTTTTCCTGTCTGTGAGATGGGGACTGACCAGGCCTGCCCAGCCCCACAGATTGTCTCCAGGATCTCGTGGGGTGGTAGAAATCAGGGCACTTTTAAGTAGTTAGCTGCTACTCACTGGAAATAAAGTACTAATAAAAGTGGACAGGGTCTGCCATCAAGCACCACACTAAACATTTTATGTGCTTTATCTCGATGTCTCTCAATTAATCTGGTCATCACAGCCTATGGGCAAGTCTATTACTGCTCCACTTTATGGCTGGTGAAACTCAGAGGTCCAATAACTGTCCAGCTCTCCAGCTGGTTGACAACAGACGGACCCCAATTCCAAACCAGTGCTCACTCATCCCTTGTTTTCAGAACAATTCAGTGAGGTTTGCTGCATTCTAGCAGAGCCTGGGCCATCAGGAAGGAGTCTCAGATGACAGACCACTTCCTGCACTCACAGAATCATCGCCATAGGAGCAAGTGTCATTCACAAAGCATCTACAAGGCCAGGCACTAATCTTAGTCTCAGTTTGTCAGTGAGGAAAACTGCAAATCAGAGAGGTTAGAGGACAAGCCCAGAGTCACACAGCTAATCTACAGTGGAGTCTGGATTCGAACCCAGGTTGCCCAACCGTGGAGGTCTTGATCCTTATCTCAGCTATGCTATTTAGTAAGCAAAAGGTTTTTATTTCAGGGCACTGTGGCACACACCTGTAATTCCAGCTACTAGAGAAGCCGAGGCAGGAAGATTGCAAGTTTTGGTCCAGCCTGGACAGCACAGTGAGACCCTGTCTTAAAAAAAAAATAAAAAGGGGTTGCAGATATAGCTCACTAACAGACCATTTCTGAGTTCACTTCTCAGTACTGCCAAAAAAAGAAAGAAAAAAAAGTGTCTAAAAAAGGGTTTTTACTTTTATGATTATTATTGTGAAAAGCTTACTCTGAATTCTAGAAATGGGGCTGCAGAACTTGCCACGTCAGGTTTTTGAAGTCACATTTGTGAAATTAAGAGACAAAAGGAGATTTGCTAGGTGCCGACTCCAGAAAACGCTTTGCAGGAAGGAGCTAACATTCTTCTCCCAGGGTGAGGATAGGACAGCAAATCCGAAGCTGCCACTCAAAGACAAAGAGGGAGAGATGGGCTTGCGTTATGATCCGCCACATTTGTACACCAGCCCTGCCTGGCTCTGGCTCCCCGGGTGCCCTAGAGAAATTCCTTCTCTCGGCTGGAATGAGCTTGCACAACTCATCAGTCAGATGGACCCTGGTGCTGGGGCTCCGTGCTCCGGGTGCAAGGAGAGAAGAGGCGCCACCTCCAGGCCCTGCGCCAAAGACACACACGCGCCCATGCAGCGACTTCACAGAGGAAGGAGAAATGGCCCGCAATGCCTGTACATTAAGAAGCATATAATTATGCATAATAAAAAGACGCCGGCCCTTGTGTATATAAACACAGCTTTGACTGAGTACCCTTTCCCAAACAGCCCTTCTGGCTCACAGCGGTGGCAATCAAGCATCTTAAACATAAGGTTGCCATTCAAGCCTTGGGGCAGATCTGGTCTGGGGGGTGGGGGGTGGGATGGAGAAGGATGCCTGATTGGAGAAGTGGAGCAGAGCAGGGAACTGGAGAGCCAGGGGTAGGGACACAGTCAGGATATGATCTGGGACAAGTATCAAAGCCCCCCACCCAAAGGCAGCTGTCATTCTTTCTCCCTCTTCCCTGTGCTTAAATGCCCCTAAGACCACAGGAATTTGGCACATTTCCCCTGGGAGGGGACCTGCTGAGTAGCTTGGATATGACCACTAGGAATTTTCCTGGGTTTGACTTTGGAGGTCTGCACCCATTTCCATCCATCTAATTTCGGTAGCTGTCACCTCTAGGGCTGAGTAGCACACCCTCAGATGGATAAGCCAAAGAGACTTGTCACCATCTGGTCAGTCTGGCAGGCAAGTGAACCCCCACCTTAGCCAGACCTCCTACCTTAGGGTCTCCAGCTTTGAGCTTTGCCTTATTTTTCCAGCTATTCCTGACCATCCTGGTGACTTCCCAAAGGCAGCTCAGCTTCTGGGGCCAATCCAGAGTTTGTGCACAGTGTCCCCATCCCAGCCTGGTGACCCGCGCTGCACCATGAGAGGCGCTGCTCTCCTTGGCGGTGGGCTCCTTTCCTGGTCCTCCCCACCACCACTCTCACCTCCCCAAACACCCCCCACCCTCTTGCTTCCAGACAGGTAGGGAAGCTGGAGGAGCTGGTGTCCTACTCTGTCCCCATGAGCAGGGCTGTCTCTGCAGGCAGGTGGCCGGCTGAGCTGTGTGCACTGTCCACACGGGGTGAAGATGGAAATGCCATGGATGCTGGGGGGACAGTGCTTGGTCTCCTCTTCCTACAGCAAATGTGGAATCCTCCCTCTCTGCACTCCAGACAAGCTGTAGGGATATAGTTAGATCTTGGATGTCCCCCAAAGGCCCTATGTTAAAGGGGTGGCCCCCTGGCCCATGGAGCTATTGGGAGGTGGTGGAGTCTCTAGAAGATGGGGCCCTTTTGGAGAGAGTTAAATCACTGGAGGACTTAACCCTTAAAAGGCATCCTGGGCAGCCAGGCCCTTTCTCTTCACTTCCTGGATGCCATAGGTGAGGAGTTTCCTCTGCCACAGACTCCCACTGTGCTGCACTGTTCTGCCACAGGCCCAGAGCAATGGGGTCCATTGACCATGGACTGAAACCACAAACCAAAGTAAACCTTTCTTTGTGGTTCCCATCACTGTGGCTCTCACTGCAAGTGGGTTTGGTTTTTGTTTTGCTTTGCAGTGGTGGGCATTGAACCAAGGGGGCTCAAGCATGCTAGGCAAGAGCTTTGCCCCTGTGCCTTGAAAGGGCTTTAAAAGGGCAGGCAGGACAGACATCAAAGCCACAAGAGCAGGGATGCACCAGGTAGGGCACAAGCTCAGCCTAGCGGGGCAGAGCAAACAGCTTGGGCAGCAGCTGCACCTCTCCATCACAAGAGGCCATGAGGACTTCACTGTCTGTCAATCACATGTAGCTGGGGACCCCTCTCTCCGCAAAGCCGGGTCTTACAGCCTGCAGTGTGGGAGCCACAGGCTGCAGGCCAGGGCAGCCCCTCCCTCTCTGCTCCCTCTCCCCTGCCAGAGCAATAGACCCTCTTCCTGTGACAATGAGGCTGAGAACTGATTCTGGGACTCGGTCAAGGTTCCTAAGGAGAAGATGGAAATGCTCTTGCTTTGGGAAAATCCAAGTTAAGGAAACAGCAGCTGGGGGGAGGAAAAGTAGTCTGAGCCTCTCAAGTCGGGGACACAAGGCACCACGCAGTTGACACATAATGGCCCTCTTTCCTCCTTGCCCTGATAGGGGAGGACACAGCTGTCTAGAATGGACAGGAGGGAAACATCCAGCAGGGCACAGGCAGCACCCACCAAAGCCCACAGCCTCAGACCCCAACAGAGGCCCTAGAAACAGCCTAGAGGAATGAAGCCAGGAGTCTGAAGGACAGAGGGGAAAGAAAAAGAGAAAGAGGACACGGAAACCGAGTGTCCTCACAGCAGGGAGAGAACCCGGGCGTTCGGCAGGGCTGGTGAGAAATGGGTTTATGTGTGGTTGTCACGGGAAACTACAGCAGAGCTGGGCACCATGGCAGAGGGGAAATGAGTAAACAGAACCCTGCCCTCCATTCGGGCCCTCTGCTACCCCACTTCCCCCATCCCTGCATCACCAGCAGCTATGGGGGCACAGAAAGGCAGGCAGGTAGGGGGCAGGGAGCAAGGGGGCTGGGACCTAGGGAGGGGCCGTTTGCAATTCTGACATCCTCTTTCCTTTTGTTCCCCATCACAAGATGTTTGCACCGAACCAGTAGCCAGAGGGGGATTGGAGATGCTAATTTCATTTCATTAGATCCCAGCAGTTTTGGATTACAGCAGGCAGGAGGGAGGAAGCGGAGCTGATGTGTTTTAAAAAGCCGCAGTTTTGCACTGTTTTTAATTTAATGCTGCTGGTAAAAGATGCCGCCTTGGAGTCGCTAATGATTCTGGTGAATTATTTTGTTTGATTTACACACCCCTCCGACTTTAAATAACGAGGGAGGAAGGAGTGTGGGGTGCCCCCTGGAGCTGCGAACCTGCAGCTGGAAGTTGGCGTTGCTGAGGCTCCCGAGGGTTTTTCTATGAACTGTGTTCGCTCTGGGCAGGACACCTGGGGTCTCCCACTTCCACCAGCCCCAGTTCTGGGGATTTTTGAACACGACACAAACTTAGATACTATTTCCCCTATACCTTCCTCTCTTCAAGCTGTATCACATCTACCATCCCTTGCCTAATAATAATAACAAGAATTGTATTTGGGGACTGGGGATGTAGCTCGGTGGCACAGAGTCTGCCTGGCAAGTGCAAGGTCCTGAGTTCAATTCCCAGTACCCGCCCCCCAAAGAAGAATTGTATTTGGAATCATTAAAGTGAGCCAGATATGGGGCGAGACACTTTATCTGCAAAAACTCTAACTGACGCTCACATTTAGGCTGAGAATCAGTGTGGCTTTCTCGGTATCCCTGAGGAGGAAAATAAGAGGTCAAGGAGCTTGTTCAAGGTCACCCAGCTAGGAAGTGGCACAGACACCTTCAAGCTGTCTTGAAGGAGCCTTCAGTTTGGCTCAGCACTGTATTTGCAGAGCTAGTAAATGAGCAAATGAACCTGAGTTTGTCTGGGTCCAGAGCTGAGGCCCCCCATGTTAACTTCCCAACATCCTGCGGTCTCCAAAGGGGCTGTGTTGGCCAGCAACCTAGACCCAAGGCAGAAAAGAACAGGCTCATCCTTCTGACTCCCAGCATCCAGTGACAGCCAATCAGCAGCTACCCCAGGCTCCTGCCTCTGCAGCCTGCCCCAGGGCACCCAGGCAGGGACTGCACAGGAGACTGTCGGTCAGCAAACCCAAGCTTGTGGACAGAGCACGGAAAGGAGCCTCCATTTATCTTGATTCCCAGCCTGTCTCCACCAGGGGAAATGGCTCCTGTCCTCTTGTGCCCCTTTCCTTCTCCTTCCCTTCAAAATAAAATTAGAGGCAGCTGGTAAAAGCATTAAGCCCCTTCCAAAGTGTCTTTTCTCATCTGTCATGTCAGAGCTGGAGCCTCAGGGATGAGGCCCAGGAATGAGGGTCTCTCCGCTGGGAGCAGCAGGTGGTAGGCAGAGGGCTGGGAAGGAGCTAGGTCAAGAGAAAAGGGGAGGCCAGACCTCTCCACTCCTTGGAGGTCAGGGCAGCTGCATTTCTGATTCTGCCCAGCAGGAGGCTTTAAACCAGGCCTGGCCAGAACAGTCAGTTACGAAGAAAGAACTACTGGCCTCCATGACTCACCCATCAAAAGAAAAATAAACAGGGTCTGCGCAAACCACTGCAGATTCCCATCACAGGCACATCACCCAGAGGCAACTGGAACTGGAGGGAACATAGGCTATGGAACTGGAAGTCTCAGGTTCAAACCCCGGCTCTGCCACTTAATAGCCATGTAGCCTTGGGCAAGTTATTGAGCTTCGTTTGGACTCCATTTGCTGGAGATAAAGTGGACCTGGCAGGGAGCACATGGCACTTCCACCAGAGAGATGAGGTAAGCAGAGACCTGGAGCAGCCATGGAATTTGCAGACCCAGTGCAAGAGAAAAGTGCAGACCCTTACTCAAAAAATATTACGGACTTCAAGATGATGGCACAGGGCATTGCCAGGGGGATAGGGTGTACAACTTTAGAGGTCACGCTCCTGTGAAGCTGGCCCTGGAGGGGACTTTCACCAAGCTGTGGGCAGGGCTCAGGGAAAGCCCTCCTTCTGCAGACAGTCTGGAGAGAGCCAGAGCTGTTGCCTGGTTGTAGGAGACCACAGAAGAGGAGGAGCGTTTTGATGGAAGACACACCTCGGGGCTGGGGGTGGGGGTGCAAGAGCTGAGGACCCTCCATCCGCTCCCTTCCTCTGTCCTCCCCTCTAGTTCCTGCTCCAAGCATCTCCCAGTCAGCAGGCTGAGTCAAGAGAGCTGCATTTACTCGGACCAGAGGTCAGCCTGCCAACACAGAGCAGGCAGAGGAAGGTGCAGAGACCCCAGGTTGGGATGAGGGGCATTGTTAAAGGGGCTTCGTGGATGTCTTGGGGTGAGACCCCTAGGAGGCGTCTTCCTGCTCTCCGTGGAATCTCAGGCCTGACCCATAACAGGGGCCCAGGTTATGTCTGTTGTTGAATGGATCTAGTTGCAAATGGGAGCCACTGGCTCAGGTTATTCTACAGTGAATCCAGTGCTGCCCCTGAAGTTCACCTTCCCTGGTGAACAAAGAGAGGGAGGGAGGGAGGGAGGGAAGGCGGCACCGAGCAGGGCGGGGTCCCTCCAGCCAGGTGGAGCTGTAGCCTCTCAGGACCCAGCAGCCAGACATTGGTCTGTGAAGAAAATGACCAAGATCAAGACCAGGCTGAAGATGTTCTGAGTAGAGCGGGAGGCTGGTGGAAATCAGGGGACCCAAGGCAGTCTTCCCCCTCCTGCAATCCCGTGACCTGAGCAGATGCTCTCGCCGCTGGTGACTGTGCAGTCACACCCACCAAGCCACAAGCAGAATGCCATCCTGCCTGGGAAAAGCATCCTCCTGTGCAGAAAGCCTTCTGTGTGTCCTTGCAGTGTCAGCTGCTGGCTGCGTGCTGGAGCAGGAGGGAAGAAAGAGAGACCCAGCCTGAGGACCATGCTGCTTGGCATGGCTCAATGAAGCCCCCAGATCGGGTTAACCTTCGGGAGGACAGCGGGTTGGGTAAGGTCACACTGTCTTGGGGGGTCAGCTCCCCCCAACCATGCCCCCTGATTAACACTGAACCTGACCGAACCTGACCTCAGGCCGGGTCCTCTCCTGGGTTGGGGAGATGTTATCTGTACAAATTCTGCCTCTCCAAGATCATTATTGGGTTCTCCAAGAAGCAGGCCCTGAGGGAAGGATGGGAGCTCGAGTTGTTTATTTGAGAGGTACAGAGGAGCAAGAAAGTGATCCAGAGATGGGACTGCAGCCAGGGGAAGGAAGAGAGGGGTGGAGTTTAATTAATAAGCCCACTACCAAAGCAAGGGACTAGGACTGAGCTCACGCTCCCCCAGGGAAATTCTAAGGAATAACGCAAAATACACAACTTGGAAAGATCCGTACCTCTCCGTGCCATAAGGGTTATGCTGAGTTTTTATATTTCAACTCCTGAGTACGCTTGGCTGAGGGCTGCTCTTGCTCTGATGGTTTTGCTTCCTAAACGCCATTCACACCAGTCTGCTGCTCCGCATCCCTCTGCAGTCCTCCCTCTGTCACCTCTTGCATGGACCTTGCTGTGGCTCCTTCACGCCCCTCACATCAGCCGCCTGACCCCCCTTGCCTGTTCGCCGTGCAACAAGAGTGAGCTTTTCAACATACAAATCAAATCAAATCATGCCTGTGCTTAACACTTTCCTCTGGTTTCCTGGTCCTCTTCAGACAAGCCTGTGTTTTGCCATTGCCAATAATGGGCCCTGCAAGATCTAGGCCCTGCCCACCCCACCTCTTCCATCTCCTCTCCCACCTCCCACACCTGCCCTGCTCTCTGTGTTTCAGCCACACTGGTTTCTTTAAGTTCCTCAAACTTTATGCTCCTTCCTGCCACAGGGCCCTTGCACATGCCCTTCCCTCAGCTCGAGATGCTCTCCCACTTACCCCCTTCCAACACACATTTGGAAGAAGTCTGCCTTGCTCTCTCTGACCTACCAATGCCCCACCACCCATCCCCACTGGTACCAAGTTGTTTTTCTCCTGCCTAGCATTACACTTCACCCCATTTTGCATTCCTTTGTGGGATTCTTCAATAAATACCTGCCTTCGGTCATAGACCCGAGGCTCTTGAAATTATGGCTGGCATTTGGTGCCATTATAAGCCAAAAAATGAGCCCAGTGCTCTGGTATATAGAAAACACTCAATAAATATTTGTTAAAAAGACAACAAAGGCTGCAGAGGAACAAGAAAGTTGGCAGTCACTAGAAATGCTGGGCAGCACTTGGAGAGGTAGGTAGGACTTGAGCTGACCTTGAAGCATAAATCTATTTTGTATTGATAGAAACATTCGGATATCCATCCTAGATCCACAGAACACAATGAATTAAGAGGTACAAGGGGTGATTGCAACACACAGTGAAGGTTGAAAGTTTTTAAAGTTTATTGCACGAAAAGGCACATTGCCATTAATTCTACTCAAAATACACCTCATCGGCTGGGGATTTACCTCAGTGGTTTCACCGCCTGCTGCGCAAGTGCAAGGACCCGAGTTCAATCCCCAGTACTAAAAAAAAAAAAAAAAAACAAACACCTCATCACTTCAGACATACTCATCCCATCATTCTTGCCACTCCAGAAGCAGTGTCGGAAGTCCTCTTTCGTGAGTGTCTTTATGGGGTACATGTTTTTATCAGTGCATGTTTGCAGTACGTAATGTTTACATTCCTTATGAGGAATTGATACATGTGCATACCACATCACAACTGCCTTTTCACCCTCTTTCCCTCCCTTCCTCTCCATCCTCCCTTCATCTTCCCCACTTCTATTATCTATCTTTTATTTTTCTCTTATTTGTCGTTTGGGTTTCTCACGTAAGAGAAACCACGCCATATTTAAGCTTCACTATCTGACTTATTTCACTTAATATTACGGTCTCCAGGTGCATCCCTTTTTCTACAAATGACTCCAGTTTTTCTTTCTTTACATCAGGGAAGTAGTCCATTGTGTAAAAATACCACATTTTCTTTATCCATTCATCTGTTGATGGACATAGAGGCCCACCTCCAAGACTTAGCCATTATAAATTGTGCTGCTATAAATATAGATATGCATGTGTCACTGTAATATGATGTCTTGAACTCTTTCGGGAAGATACCCAGAAAGGGAATAGCTGGGTCAAGTGGAATTTCTAGTTTCAGGTCTTTGAAGAATCTTCACACTGATTTCCACAGTGCTTGCACTAGCTTACACTGCCACCAATGGTTAGAACCCCCCCACACCACCCACCCTGCATAGCCTAGCCATCTCTTGGTATTATTTGATTTCTTGATGATAGTCATGCTTTCTGGGGTAAGACAGAATCTCAGTGTTGCTTTAATTTGCATTTCTGTAATGGCCAGAGATGTTGGACATCTTCTTTATGTATTTATTGGCCATTTGTACTTCTTCTTCTAAGAAGCGAGCCAAAATAAACCTCTCCTCCTTTGAGTTATGGGTGTTGTATATGTTTTCCAATGATACCAAAGTGACTAAGACACTTGTGTTTCTGCCCATGCGTGGTCTGGATCTGAAGGCCCAGATGCCCACTCTGGCCACACCCACCCCTGGCTCCCTGGCCAGGTCTAATTCTGCTCAACCCATGGAAGCCAGGTCCACATCCCCAGTGCAAACTTGGATCCTGCCAGACAGAAGGGCCTGTATTCATTCCCCCAGGTACCCTTGTGAGCTGCATCCCCCAGGACTCAGAGCTTGAAGCAAGCCCCAGAACGCTCTGCAGTCAGGGGTCTTCAGCCTCACCCCAGCTCTACAGTTCTGACCAGAATGACTTGTGGGAGCTGCCTGAGACCCCCCCATAAGCGAAGAACATAGGGATCCCAGTAGCTTCAGTGTTATGGCTTGTGTCTAGATGTCCTCCTAAAGCCTCATGTGGGCATAGGTGGGGCTTTTCAAAGGTGGCTGAATCTAGGGTGTGTGAATGTGGGATTAAGAGGACATGATTACTAAATTATGGCTTGGTTTAGCCTAGCTCTGTGTGTGGATAACAGGAAGGCCCACCCTGGGTGTGGGTGGCGTCACCCAAAAGGCTGGATAAGATAAAAGGGAGAGGCAGGCTTGCTGCTGCGGCAGGTTCCGCTGTTTCACTGCTGCTTCTGCTGCTTGCTGGTTTTGCTACCATCAGCCTGCCATGCTATGAACTGTTTCTCTTCTGTGATGACTCTGTATCAGTAACGGCAAACCTTTTAGAGATGGGTGCCCAAACTGCAACCTAAAATCCATTTATTTATCTCAAAGTGCCAACACTGCAATTAAACCTGAATACTGAGGGTTTAGTTTAGAAAAAAGAACTCATACATTAACATCTTTTGTCTTAAACAAAAAACAAATAACATGCATGTCAAAGGTTTGCCACCACTGCGTGGCAGCCTGCCTTGGAGCCAGCTGAGTGTGGACTTAAACCTCTAAAAACTGTGAGCCAAAATAAACCTTTCTTCCTTAATTTGTGGGTGTTGAGTATTTTGTTTCAGCCATGACACTCAGCCATGGGTCTTCGCCCTAGGTCAACAGCCCTGGCTTGATCTAGGTGACAAGAGATCAAGCCATCCCGTGAGTACTGGCTTCACCCTGGGCCAACAAGGTACCAGGGAAGAACAGCGCAGCCTGCATGTCTAGCACAAGGCCACCTGTGTGAAAAGGTGAGGAGAAGGGAGGACAGGGGATAGGAGGTGGACAAGAGGAATTGAGAGGAGAGGGGAGAAGAGGAAGACGGGAGGAGAAGAGGGGAAATATCTCGAACTAGGCAAAGGGCTGACCCTGACCTTGCCACCAACCCTACCTGCTGGGTGCCAGCAGGACACAGGGATCCCTGCACACAGCAGTCTTCTACTCCTCCTGTCACCCCACCCCAGGGCCAGGGTGTCTGGGGGATAAGGCAAGGACTGGGTAGGGTGCTGTGGCTTGTATCTAGATGTCCCCCAAAAGACCCATGCGCTCATAGGTGGGGCTTTTCAGAGGTGGCTGGATTTAAAGTGTGGGAATATGGATTATGGGTGTGATGACTGGACTAGTCTGCTGATAGGTTTAGCATGGTTCTGGGTGTGGATGATGGGAAGGCTCTCCCTGGATGTGGGTGGCACCACCCAACAGGCTTGTACCCTGAATAGAGTGAAAGGGGAAAGAGGAAGGAAGGCTCACTTCTGTTTCCTCAGAGGAGCTCCAGTCTTTGCCTTTGCCTTGGACATCTGTCTCCTGGTTTCCAGCCCAGACTCTTCAGCCTTGCAGACCAGACTCTGGCTTCCTGATACGGACTTGCACAGGACCCTACAGTGAGCTCTGGGCCTTTGACTTCTGACTGGATCCTTCGGCTCTCCAGCACACAGACAGCTCTTTTGCACTCTTCCACACCTGACTCTGCAGACAGCCAGTGTAACCCCACCTTGTAAACACATATGTATATAATCTGTTTCTCTTGTAAGCACTGATTCCCCAATATTGAAAAACAAACACACACACTCACTATAATGCTAAATTCTCCACCCTACACAGCTGTGTTCCCCTTCACCATCTTTGAACACACACAGTACGAGGGAGCATAAACTGGAATGTAATCCCACAGGCTCCGGAATGTGCCCGCCTCTATCTGTGATGACCAGGCTTCCCAGTATGAGTGTGCAGAAGTCCAGTACAATCCTCCTGCCCCCTGTGTTCCCGAGAAGCTGTTCGGCAGTTGTCCCCGGAGCTCTCCTTGCTTCCTGCAAGTCACAAACTTGTCTTCCTTCTTCTCTCCTGGGTGTTTATTGGCTTTGCAGTCACTGAGGGGGAAACCTACTCTGTTCCTTTATGAAGTTTCTTAACGAAGTCAGAAGAACGAAAGACTGGAGGCTACGTGGGCTACTGAGGGTTTACCAAGATTATCCAGCCTAATCCTGGAAAGAAGCCTGCCGTTATCCAGCCTCGTGGGCAGGTGGGGAAAGTGAAGTTCCTGGAGGGCAGCCAAGCAGCCCAGGGCCCTGAAGGTCCAGGCAGAGTGGCTCAGCTCACAGGCACTTACCTGTCAATCACAGGTGTGCTGTAACACTGACTTCTTCCAGATCAGCCCCCTCTGGGAAGCTGTGGAGTAGGGCATGCACCTGGCCCTCTTGCCTGTGCCCTAGAGCTGGCTGTCCCTAAGGGACAGGCTCCCCAGGGCACCCTCCGGGACACACATCTCTGCCTGGGCACTAGGAGGGACCCTGGCAGCCACACAAGCGACAGGAGGAGCCCAGTGAAACCTTTCCCAGGCAGATCCTCCACCTCCTGCCAAGAGAATGACCCCCAGCACTGATCTGTAGACCCTGACCCCAGGACATTCGCCCCCTGGCTCCCTACATCCTGCCTAACCCTGGGTGCACGCTCCAGGTGAAAGACCCCTTGACTGACAGTCATGAGAGCAGGCTGGGGAAATGTTGGCACTGGAGGGTGTCAGCTCGTCACAGGGTACCTGTGGGGATGTGTGGAGGGCTCAGTTGACACATTAGTATCCACCCTGCAAAGTCTGGCCTCTTCTTCAGCCATAGCTGGCCATGACCTGGGGCCCAAGAGACGAAGGACACGAACAACAGGAACTTTCCCTCCATGCAGAACCAGGGAGCTACCACAGCAATGGTGCAAGGTCAGACTTCCACCTACTACTCAAGCTTGGCTGGGGACCACAGGGGACAGGGGTGTCTTCACCATGCCTGCTCCAGGCCCGATCTGACTTGGTGGTATCCCTGCAGCTCCCAGCATCCCATAAACTGCTGTGGCTACTCTGGCCCTGATGGGAGGGGACAGCAGAACACAGCACTGTCCCCGTAGGGTGCCCTCGCCACCAGCACTGGTTCTGCCCCTGACCACCTCTGCCCCCCTAGGGCTCAGCCGCCCCTCTTGCCAGTTGAAGCCTTCTCTACCTGCTGCTCTCTGCATGTTGCGCTGCTCTGCATCCTGAGAGCTCCAAGTTGCTGCTGGAAATGGCAGCCATAGCCCTGACCACAGGCTTTCACAGGGCTAGGGCACAGGTCTGGGTGGCTGCAGGAGACAGGGGCTGAGGCAGCCTCTGGTGTGAGCAGGCTGCTGCTGCATAAGGCCTCACTGGGTACCCAGGGGAGCGAACAGCTCTCTTCTTAGGTCAGCAGGAACTCGACCGGGGGACTGGGGGGGGACTACTGGTTACTCTGCACCTGGGCTCAGACCCCCACCCTCCTGCATGGCACTGCCTTCCAGGCTCCAGGGGAGTTGTGAATCCCACTCCTTTCCAGGACGATCTGCACTGTGTTCAGCCCTGCACATCTCACACTCTGACTTTGGCCACTGGTATTTCTGTGCACCTGTCCATCAGTGAGCCAGGGAATTACAGGGGTGCCTGGAGTGGGGTTAAGGGGCACAGCAGCACACTCTGCCCTAATCTATTAATTAATCGGTTACTCAGTGTGCAGATTACATGTGCGCCCTCTCTCTCTACACCCTACCTCTAATGGACGGTGTGTTAAAGGAGGTTTTCTGTCTTGATTGCTTTGTGGGGAGAAGCTGGGAGGCAGAGTTCTTTTCCCTTCTATCATGTTTTAGAATCACTTCCTCTACTCTCATCTACACAATTCCTACTCTCTCCATGTCCTTTTCATGCCCAACAGCTTTTTGGGTGGGATTACTATGGATTTGAGCTTGTTAGGCTGTAGAATACACAAGTTTTACATCTCAGTATTTTAAAAATGATTTTAGGAAGTAATCTGAGTTAGATGCCAGCTGTATTCTGAAAAGTATTTCAGATGTACCTGGCCATGTATGGTAAAATGGCAAGGCCAAATACAGAAAGCCACTTTACATAAGCAACTGCAGAGCGGTCGGTGACGCGTTTTATTATAATCAAGAGTCACATGTGACAGATCAGGGGGGAAGAACAGAGATCCTGTAGAGCCACACACAGGGACAGCTGAGCTGGGACCAAGGGCAAAGGCAATTCAGTGGAGGAAGAAGGGTAGTGTTTCTGACAAATGGGTTTGGACTCATGTAGTGCATGGGTACCTAGAAAGCCAGACAAAAACATGGGCGTTGGTCCCTACCTCTTACCGTATAAGGATGAACTCAAAATAGATGAAAGACCAAAATGTGAAATATAAACTGATGAATTGCCTATAGGACAAAATCTTTGTGCTCACGGGTTAGGTAGAGATTTTCTACAGACAACATCATAAACAAGATCTGTGAAGGAACAAAAAAATAGAAATTAAGTTTCATAAAAACTAGAAACTGGTCCTTGAAAGACATTATTAGGAGAAGGAAAGGACAAGGCACTGATGGGAATAAAACATTTGCAAGTCATCAATCCGGAAAAAGACTTCTTTACTACTGTGCCACATGTTATGGTTTCTATCTAGCTGTACCCCCAAAGCCGCATGTGCTCACAGGTGGGGCTTTTTGGAGATGACTGAGTCATGGGTGTTTGATACTGAATTGGCCAACTGATTGGTGGGTTCTGGATGTGGATGATGGACTCACTGAAGAGGGAAGACCCAACCTGGGTGTGGGTGGCACCACCCAAAAGGCTTGTAGTCTGAGGCCGGGATTTAGCTCAGTGGTGCTGCTGCCTGCCTTGCAAGCGCAAGGTCCTGAGTTCAATCCCAGGTACCAAAAAAAAAAAGGCTTATAATCTGAATGAAATAAAAAGAGAAAGAAGGAAAGCTGCTGCATTCCGCATGCCATGACACGAGTTCTTTCTCATCTGCAATACCCCTCTGCTGTTCTACCCTGCCTTGGAGCCAGCTGACTATAGATTGAAACCTTTACAAACTGTGGGTGCCAGGTATTCTTCTTTTAGCTTGTGTGCCAGGTATTTTGTCCCGGCAATGAGAAAGTAACTAAGACACCACATAAAGAACTTTGACACAATAATTAGAAAATTTTTAAACATTGAAAGTACAGGGAAAATTTTGAAATGAGATTTCAACAAGAAAGACAGCTAGGTATCAAATAAGCACATGCAAAGTTATTGTAAGCAGACATCAGCTAAGTGAAAATTTAAACCACAAGGGACCAACACTTGTACCTGTTGAAGAGCTAAAATTAGAGTCTGACCACACAAAACGCAGGTGAGGAACAAAGGATCCAGAACTCTCCTGCTCTGCTAGTGGTGCAGTCACTGCAGAAAACACTTTGGCAGTTTATTCAAAAGTTGCACACACCTACCAGGTGACCCAGCCCTTCTAATCCCGTGTGCTCGAGTACGGAGATTTCTACAAGAACATTCACACCAGCTCCATTTCCAATAACTGAAAACTACCACGTAAATGTCAACCAGCAGCTGAATGAGTGAACAAACTCTAGTACCCCGTGCAATGGATTTCTACTCAGCAAATTCTAGGAATAGACTATGGATTGATCTCAAAATAATTATTCTTGGTGAGAGAGTCAGACAGGCAGGCACATTATATACACTCAGTTATATGCATTCTAGAAAATGACAACACATCTACAGAAGGCAAGTCAGCCTTTGCAGGAGGACATGGTGGGACAGTATAGGGAAACTTGGACAGGAGGGCACATGCAGCAGGATGAGGAAACTTTTGAGAGTTACAGATACGTTCTTTTCTTCACTGTGTTTATGACTTTACTGGAATATCCATACATCAAAACTTATCAGATTCTATACATAACTATATGTGGGTCATTTATGGCTATTTTACTTTAACATAACCATTTTTAAAAATGAGGCACAGCAGTGTTTTCCAACTGAAGTCTACCAGGCAAGAACAGAAAGTCTGGTCCAGCATGGCGTATGCTAGCTGAATTCCCCTGTAGTTTATTTCCACAGACGGTCATGAAGGTGGCTGCTTCCCAACCTCTTCCCTGGAGTAAATCTGGGTAAAGTGGCTCAACCCATCACCACCCATACACGGCAATTCTTCCCCAGGAATGGACTCAAAGAGCAAAGAAGACATGAACACAGGCAGGTGAACAATAACCAGGTTTTTATGTACATAATGGGAGAGTATAAGAGCCACTGAGGTAAACAGGTGAGGGGAACAGGGATAGCAGGAAGGGGTGGTGGGTGTCAGACTAGTTTCAAGCTAAAGAAAACTAGCCAAGAGCTCAGAACAACCCAGTTCAGGGTCAGGCCAGGGAAAGGTGACTGATGATTGTACAGCTCTCTTCTGCTCCCTGCAGGGGGGGGTCAACTACGTGGGACGTGACTAGGAGACTGGAAGTGGATGGACTAGGAAGGCAAGGTGGTGTCCGTAGCTTCCAAGTCAGATGGAGATGGGGCTGCAGGACAGGGTAGACTGATTGCTGGTGAGGGTGCTGCTGGGTTCCTCACACAGGGGCAGCCGGGATATCGATGCCCACTTGGGGCCCCCAGTGTGGGCTGTGGTGTGGCTGTTCAATTTGGCAGATGGTATGAAGTTGTCCACGGTCCTTGCACTACATGAGATTGGGAGGTGGCAATGGCTTTAGGCCAGGCAGTGCTGTCCCTTGGTGGTGGTTTCCCGGGACCAAGAGATGCCCTGTCCAATGGGCTACAGTTGATCTCAGAGGTGGGAGGAGACTGGAGAATGGAAGGCGGGGTGGTGTCCATAGCTTCCAGGTCAGAAGCAGCCCTGCACAGTGACAATGCACTGCCTCTGGCTACTGAGATGTTGGCGAGGGAAGGGTCCATGAGAGGCAGGACAGGAAGAGGGGCTTTGGGGAGGCAGGCTGGCTGTTGCTGCCCATCAAGGGTCTCAACTGAGGGGAGAGTGCAGAAGGGCTACAGAGAGAAGGGCTGGGGAGGAGAGAACCGGGAGGTGCAGTAGAACAGGGGACTGTGGGTGTTACTGGCCGGGCTCTCCTGGGTGTGGGGGAAGGCAGAGGGTCAGACAGGGTGGGGGGCCCAGCTGCCTTCTGTGCCCAGGCAGAGGTGGTAGGAATACTGGGACTGACCAAGTGTCCCCGGGACGGGGCAGGGTGTTTGCAGTCCTTGCAGCAGATGGGGGGTGAGAAGGTGCCAGCCGAGGGGCAGCGTCATCTGTCAGCACCTCTGATTTCTCCTCCGAGGCCTCTATTTTCCCTCCGATGTCATGCTGTCCTCTGGTCTCCACACGCTCCTCTGCTGGCTGCCCAGGTCTTCCTTGGGGGTCACACGAGGGCGCTTAGGAGGTGGGGGCAGCTCGCCTTTATCCCACAGTTGCGATCCTGGTAGAGGCAGGGCTGTTGGTGGGCTTTCTTTCCTCTTGCCAGGCCTGTGAGCCCCGGCTCTGGGTGGAGGACAGCAGTCTGCTGGCACAGCTGGGGGCTTTTCGCCCTTTGCCTTCGTCCCTGGCCCCTGGGAGCCTGGAGAGAGGACCTGATGGTGCCCATCCAGCACTTGCTTCTGGGGCTTCTACAATGGGGAGCGGCTTGGGGCTGGGGCGGGGGGCACTGGTATGTGTGCCTCGGGCTGCCCAAGGGGGGAGCTGCGGGAGGCCTGGCCATGGGAGGAGATCTGTGGAAATTCATGGGCTACCTCACCCAAGGTGTTTTTCAAGTCTTTAGGACGGAGCTTACCTTCCTGAGGCCCAGGACTGTGCCCCAAGGTCCTTAAGTCTCCCTCAGACTCCATGGGCCTAGATGGTGCCACAACCCCAGGACTCAGAGCACCCCATCCTGATGGTACTGCCCCTTGGTTTCCTCCTGGCACCACTTCTCCTGGGCCCTCTCCTCTGTGACCTTTGGGGGCTGAAGGAGGTGACCGGAAGTCATGGGCCCCACAGGCTGCTCAGGTCCAGCAGTCAGGCGAGTGGATCTGGGCCATGGAGGAGGGATCCTCACCCTTCTGAAGGATCCAACCATCTGAGAGTCCCTTGGTATTTTCCATGGGTCCTCCCAGGACACCAGGGGCAGGATCTCCCGGGCGGAGTCTGCAGCCAGCTGGAGTGGGGCACAGTGGAAGTCACGTGGCCAAGGCCTACAGCACAGATCAGGTTGAGTATCCCGCTGGAGGGGCACATGGCCTGGGCCAGGTAGGGAAACCTCATGGGCCAGGTGGGTGGGCAGGTGATGTTTCAGAGTGGACAGACAGCAGAGCTGGGGGTGTAGCTTTCTGAGCAAGTTGCCCATTACCGATTGTGCATGATGGAGCCGAGCAGAGCAGCACACAGAGAGCTCGCTGTCCCCATTGCCAACTCCTTAGTGGCCTCGAGTGCGCTGTCTCCAAGCTTCACCCTGTGACATCCCTGGAACTCATGATGGAGCAGGGCGTCAGTGAGGGGCAGAGGCCAGCGAGGGTCAGTCAAGAGAAGGCCTGCACAAGAGGGCCAGGCCTGACCCCGACTGGACTCCAGCTCCTGGGGATGCTCACTGCTCCTCGCTGGGGTTCGGGACCAGGAGAGCCACTCTGTGGGGACTGTTGGGTACTGTGGGCCAACACCAGAGCTCCTTGGGCCAGCTCAGTCCATCTTGCAGCTACACTGATTCTTATCTGTGTGTTTAAATTAAGTAACAGCATTGTAGAAATCTGTGTTTGTAAAGCCCTCCAATCACAGAATACTTAAAAATGAGAGATATAACAAACTTTTAAAAAGAAAATAATACAGAACCTGTATGTCCTCTGGGGCACCAGGGCCCAGCACGCTGGAAACCCAGTGCGGGGGCCACCCAGATCCTGCTGGCCCCTTCAGGGACCTCTGCAGGGGCTTCCATGCCATTTTGTGCCTGTCCCTCTCCATGGCCACCCTGGAGGCACCAGCTGGTGGGGTCACAGAGGAGGGGACTCAGTGCTCTGAGCTGAATCATGCTGCAGCCCACAATGTCCTTTCCTGGCAGGCAGGTTCTAGTCACTTCTTTTTACACACTTGATAGCACACCATTTCAGCCCAAGGCCCTTCCTTGGCTCACACCAAAGGCTTCCAACCCAGGCTGAGTGAGGCCAGAGCTCATGACTGTCCCTGAGGTGCCTCCTTACCCGGCATGCATTGCAGATTACTGTTCTCTGTCTCTGGTCCTCAGGCCCTGAGTATAAGTATGATGAGCTCATGCCCTGCTGGGAGACCCACTCCTAAGGTAACTGAAGCCCACACTGGCTCCAGGTTTCTCAGATGTGCAGCACCAATTGTCAGCAGCCCTTCATCCCTGATCTCTCTTCCAACTTTACCTCGAAGCCCAGATTTCTTTATGGTTTAATTTGGAGGATTCAAAGAGGTAAAGGTTATATTCTACATCACTCTAGGTGCATGCTGAACCTCACCAGCATATTATTCCCTGTAGGAGAAAAGCCTTGATAGAACTTTAGATATCAAGAGAGTGGACATCTTGCATGTTAGGACAAGGAAAAGACATTACCGTCCTAGGGAGTGGAAAGTGCAGCATGAGAAAAAAGATTGGAACACTCCTGCACGGGGTTTTATCTAGGTGGAGCTTTGTTTCTTTGGCTGACTTCATTAGTATGTTTTTCCCCATCATGGAGCTCAGGACATGCAGAAGTTTCACAACCAAGAGTCATACAGATTAATAAAAATATTCTATATTTCGGTTTAAAAATCTCATTAAAATGCCATTGAGCATATCGTGTATATTGCAACACTGGCTTTAGCACTCTGCTTGGAAGACTGCTTTCCTACTGTTAGAACAAATTTGGACTTCCATTCCCAACCCACTTTGAGATTGGTAGGCCACAAAAGGTTTTGCTCAGATTCAAATTCGTTTTGAGAAGAAGATAAGAATTCTAAGTCTTTTTAATTTTTCTAGGAGCAGAAATGATGTACAGCAAGGACATTTTACTTACTTCCTTGATAGTTTTTGACTAGAGTTCAAAAAGAAACAAGATTTTGTTTCTTTGAACAGTAATAAGCTGGTCCAAATTTAGAATAAAAATTTCCTACAGGAACTCTGTCAGATTTATTTGAAAAAAATTAATTACATTCATGCTATTATCATTATTTTTACCAAAGAGAATAATTAATTAACTATCTGATAAATATTTGGGCTTCACTACAATAAAAATGAATTTGGACCAAAATGTCTCAGAAAAATCCATCTGTTGAATTTTTGGCCCAGGGGGGAATAAATAGATGGGTACAACACCTGCTTATGATATGGAAAGTTCTCTTCTTGTCCTTGTAGGGTAAAACAGTGTTCGATGGCAGGTGATTCTTTGAAGACAATTTGGCTTTGCAGAGCCAAACATGCTGAGAGATAAAGTTTGTCAAGGCAAAGCATTTTCAAAAGCACTAATTTACTAATGAAGAAAAATATTTTATGGATGGCAATCTGTACTTGTCAGATGAGACTATGCAATAATTTTTAAAACACCAATCTCCCATCATATCGAGGAAACCTGGGGGTGGCCAGCACTGGATGGAACTACAGTGGTGACAATAAACATATCTGACTCCCTCTGACTGAACCCTTCGGTCCCTGCATTCTGGTCATGATCACCAACCACCCATTGAAAGTCACGTGGTCAATGTGGGTCACACTGAGCACTCCATGCAGCTCAGTAAATGGACTATTTCCCCCAAAGAATGTTTCTCTCGTTATTTTGTGTCCCTTTCCCTTTATTATAAGCAGGGTCCAGTAAAAGCAGACTGGCCTTGTGCTGCACCTTTCAGAGGAGTTTTGTCTTGGTTATTTTCTCCATCACCCTTCCGCTCCACTTCTGTTTCACAAAACTGTGTCAAAATGTTTCCATCATTGATGACTTCCACAATCTATTGTTTTTAATTGTTCTACTAGTTTGGGCATTACTTCACATTAAATAGAGTTTCAGACACAAAATTAGTCTGTTCCTGGTCTGTCATCTTGAAAGTCCCTTGTTGGTTGTAGAATCCATTGTTTCCATAGAAAAACCCATCCTTACCAGGCATGGTGGTGCACGCCTGTAATCCCAGCACTTGGGAAGCTGAGACAGGAGGATCATGGAGAGTTTGAGGCCAGCCTGGGTGACATAGTGAGTTTGAGGCCATCCTAAACTACGTAGTGAGACCTTGTCTTGAAAAACCCATCCTTAGCATCAATAGATGCAAACATTCAACTTTTCTTGGGCAATCACTAACCATTTAAAGTTGGTAATTTCAAATAGGAAATTTATCCCTATCCCATAGACTTGATTTGAAAATTACATAAGTAAATGGACATGAAAATGTAAAGTTTAAAGCTCTACAAAAATGCTCTGTGTTTTTAATTTATTTCTTGATAAGTCACCTTTACCTGACAGTTACCTACAATATTATTTATGTCATAAAGTGCCTTTTGCTTTACTGTTTTGCAAACCAGATCATATTTTCCAGAAACTCAATGGAGATGGCAGTTTGTGAAGGTTCTGGATGAAGCCACAGATACACATTTCCTAACACCTATCAATTCACATATGTTCACTGTCAGGTAAAAGGGCCGAAAACCAAGACCAGACCAGGCCACAACAAGCCTTTATTAGGGGAATAGATCTGCTGGACTGTCTCTGAACAAAGGAGAGACAAAAGCAATATGGCCGGGGCAGGGAGAGTCTTTTATAGGGACTGGGGTGGGGTTTGTAGGGGCTGAGGTGGGGTTGAATGAGGTAGTGACTAGGGAATGGAGGAGCTGGTGATGTCACTAGGTGGTAGGAGGTGAGCGAGTATTAGGTTACTTTCTAGGTGGGAACAGGGGCATGCTGGGAAGAAGGGTTTGTTCTTTGCTGGGAGCAACCATCTTGGCATAACGTCACACAGGAGAGGGGGCAAGGCACGAGAAGAAAAGGGCAGCTACTATACGTAATAGCTGCTGAGGTGGTGGGAGACCTATCATTCACCAACTAGTTTACTCAGGTGCTCCTCCTTCCACTGTTGTTGAAGATGTGTTACCACCCAGATATTTCACTCTAAGTTTTGGGAAAACATTTTTTAGATACTGTGCTAGTTGTTTTTAGGTTTTGCAATATATACAGTTTCTGTAGCTCCTCCTCTTTTTCTCCAAAAACTCCTTCAAACCATCCTTAGCTCACAAGTCACACCACACCGCCCAAGGGCCTGATGTGGTTGGAGAGCCATTCTTTTTGCCACTTCCTGTTCCATATCTTTACAGAGTAGACGTTGTGTCCTTCAGTAAATCACCTGTTTGAGCCAATCACTGGCCTCCCAAATCCTGTCCTTGTTCTCCTTCAGTCTAATCAATGCCTAGAGATCCTGGGATATCAGATCCTGTCACTCAAGTCTCCCTGGCTTACTCAAGGCAAGAGCCCAAGTCCTTAAAATGCCTACAAAGTCCTAGCCACTTGGAATTTCCCTTCCCTCTCTGACTTCATTTTCTTCCCATCCCCACTTTGCTCCCTTGGTTCCCACCCACTGATCCCCTTTGTTCACTGATGGTCCAGGCGCACTCTGGCTTTACGGCTTTCCCACTGGTTACTCCCTCTGCCTGTGACACTCGCTCTCCCCAAACCCCCTGCTCTCTCCTGTACTTCACCTTCCACGTGTGGCCGTCCTTGATGGTTTAATTCCTAATTGCAAGCACCTGCAACCATCAGCACTCCTCTTCTTCCTTTCCTGCTTTCTTGTCCTCCCCTCCAGGTGACCAGTTGTACTGCTATTTTATCCATTCATTTAGTTGCAGAGTATTTCTGTGTTTATATTTATGTTAGTCTATTTGTGCATTTCTTTGTGTTTGCCTCCCATCCCCTTCCCTGACTAGAAGGTGTGGGCAATCATTTGTTCCCTGCTCTATTCCTTGAACACCACTGTCACACACAGACAACAACACACACCCAGGATGTTGCACATTTTCCCCTGTATGGATTGATAGCATGACCTTTTATTTTTCTATTCTTTTTATTTCTACCTCCGGGCCAATGCATTTTTTCATTTTTGTTTTGGTTCTTTTTTCTAACTTTCACAGTTTTTCTTATATTTTTAATCTTTCTAATAGAAAATGTGCTGTGTACCAATTTAGAAAGCAAATAAATTATTTCTTCATTTCCTTCTTTCTTTTGTTTTTATTTTGTTTTGGTGTTTTGTTTTGTTTTGTTTTGTGCAGTTTTGGGCACTGAACCCAGGCCTCTGCACTGAGCTACGTGTCCAACCCCCTCTCTCTTTTACTTTGAGAAAAATCTTGCTAAGTAGCTAAATTACCGAGACTGGCCTCTAAATGTCACCATCCTGCTTCAGCCTCACAGAGTGCCGGGATTACAGAGGTACACCATCACACTTGCAGCAAGTAATTTACTTCAACTTAACTACCTTAAAATACTTAAAAGAACTACCTTAAAGTACTTTGTCTAATTATAACTAGAACCAAGTCACTGCCAAATTTGTGTTTCTGATAGACCCTTTGGCCGTGCTCATTCCTGGGCACTGGCATGCACAGAATACCATGCAATGTTACTTAGTCTGTGGCGTATTAATCAGAAGAAATGTATAATTCGTGACCAATGCAATCAACCCTAACAAGAAGATGGACAAGTCAGGTTTGACCTATAAAATGAAAATATGAAATGAAAGTAGATGATGCTTTCCAAAATTCTTTAGTGTATGTGTGTGTGTACACATTTGTGTTTAAGAGAAAACAAATTCATCTTGGCTGGTGTTTTCTTTCTGATTCAATCTAAAAGCTTTATTTTATTTTATTTTATTTTATTTTATTTTATTTGTAGTAACACTGTTATATTTGGTTTTCCATGCTCCCTGAGATATAAGTTTCCTCTATGGAACAACAACAAGAACAATAAAATTTTTTACATCCCTGGCCACTGAGGCAGTAATAAGTAGAACTGTTTGTATGATTGATATATATTTTTTCCATCTTTTTCTAGGAAGCACATGATTTTTAGGAAGCTGCACAGAGTCACAGTTCCCAAGTTTGCAAATGTTGTCAATTCAGGAAAGCCCTCATTCTCTAACAATTCCTTCCACTCTCTTCCCAGGGTTCTAATGAAATTTGTATTAAATGTCCTCATTTTATTCTTCAGATCTGTTTACTTTTCAAACAATATTTCAATGTCTTTGAATGCATTCCAGAGCTAGTTATCAACAAAAAATTTTATAAATATGTCAATATTTTATTCAAGTGTTGTCTACAATTTAAATCCTCAATGATAACAAAGAGCATTTTGTGGAGAGTGAAATAAGGAATTAGTAGGCTGGGAATGTGGCTTACTGGTAGAGCATTTCCCTAGCAGCTATGAAGCCCTGGAATCAATTCCCAGAACTGGGGGAAAAAAGAAGATGGTGAAAAAGATGCAGAAGAAAAAATATGTGAGAAATAACACATTCCCAGTTTTCTGCAGTACGGTAAAAGCCTGCAGAGAGAAAGAACAAGGACAGATATCACATTCTCTCTGAATGCAGCACAGTTTGTCCGTGCACTTGCTGAGAGACATGTAGACTGTTTGCACTTTGGGGTGGAGTCCTTTTTGGTAGCATCCCCTGCAGTCTCTGTGCTGTAAAAGGGTCTCAATGGCAGCCCCTGTGGTCCCTGCTGGCCACTCTCTTGGCTCTGGGCATTGGCCAGGAATCTCAGGGCTTCGGGACACACAAGGCATCTTCCCAGGTCATGTCTTTGTTGTGCTGGGTTCCCCGTTGCTGGTGTAGCCCAGGGCCTCATACTTCCTGGTGGCAGAGGGCACTCATGGACACTGGAGGAGAATGTGCTCTCTGGCTCCTTTGCGACACCCTCTGATTTCTTGATGGTGGCCATTCTTTCTGGGTATAATTAACAATACAGTGAATGATGCTGCTCAGTGTCATATAACAGAAAGGTAGGCTCACAAAAATATTCCAGCGTGTCCTCATCCACCTAGTCACCGGATCTGGTCCTGTGTGACTTTTGGCTCTTCTCCAAAGTCAAAATGACCATAAAAGGTAGATATTTGGAATCAAATCAGAACATCGAGCCAATGCCCAGAGCCAAGAGAGTGGCCAGCAGGGACCACAGGGGCTGCCATTGAGACCCTTTTACAGCACAGAGACTGCAGGGGATGCTACCAAAAAGGACTCCACCCCAAAGTGCAAACAGTCTACATGTCTCTCAGCAAGTGCACGGACAAACTGTGCTGCATTCAGAGAGAATGTGTCTGAAGTGAGGATTAGGGTATTTCGAGGTAGATTAATGCCAATGTGTTTTTTACTGTAATAAATGGTTTTAACATTCGCCATATTTTTCAATCACACCTAGTATGTATGGCAATGTGTGTGTGCACCTGTGTGTGTGTGCATCCATGCATGTTCGTGTAGGCATGTGTGTGCATCTCTGTGTGTGTGTGTGTGTGTGTGTGTGTGTGTGTGTGTGTAAGAATGATGGAGAGCGAGACAGGTCAGGCAAGTGCCTTGCAGGCTGAAAATGAGACACCAGGTCAGATAAGCAAGACCTAATGGAGTCAATAAGGTGTGAAAGCAGCTGGAGATTGCAGAGCCCAGCGCTGACTCCTGAAGGTGCTCAGCAGGAAGGCAGGAAACTGGTGTGTCGTGGCAGAGGAAGTGGGTGGCCGGGAGGCCAGGTGGGAGGCTGGACAGCAATAAGGAACATGCTGACAAAAAGGACCTGTGTGGTGAAGGTGATGAGGATGGAGCGGACGGAGAGGACTGGGAGGCAGTGAGGTCAAAGGTTTCCACCACCCTACTGACTGCTGTCCCCCTCCATGCTGGACTGTGAGAAGGAGCCAAGGTGTCAGACTGAGGACAAACGATGCCAGTACAGTTTCCAGACTCTGTCCTCACCTGACTCTGCGCTCTGTCTGCCCTGCGTCCCACCAGACTGAGCCGATCCACACCGGCCGCTTGGGTTGGTACAAGGAGCAGAGGCCAAAGTCAGCTGTCTGCACAGAGCACACTGGAAGCCCAGTGGGGTAGGTTGCCTGGGTGACTTATTGCTTATTAATAATATAAATATGTAAATGTGACAAGGGCCATATTGATCCCAGCTTGTGGACCATCCATCAGAAGGGTGAGGAACGTGGTGTTATGAATATCAGCTAATAGGTCTGCAGCCTAAGACTTGTCAATATAGGTGGGCAAAGGCTGGGACAGGGCTCAAGGCAATTTTACTAATGAGAGTGACTCCAGCTGCCACCAAACCCCTGCCTGCAGTGTGTGGGCTATGAAGGGGGAGGGGAAGTCGGGAAGCCCTCAGATGGAAAGGTGATATTCCAACCTTCCCTTTTTCTCCTTCTCTCTGAGCCACAAAAGCAGCCCACAAAGCTCCCCAAATCCCCAAATCTCAAGGACCTACCAGCTTGCAAAAGCACCCTCCTAAGTAGGGGTGCCCCGGCCCACCCTGATAACACACTAATTCAAAGCCATTTCCAGGTCGAAGCCTTTGTCCCTGCCCAGAGCTGGGCCACACCGACTGCACAAGCTGCCATCTCTTTGGCTCCTCTGTCTCCCGGTGGGGAGGGGCCCAGGTCAGGGTCTCGGGGAGCACTCCCGATCTCCCCCAGGCCTGCTATTACTATTCAGCATCTTTTTGGTAATGGGCCCTCTGCATGCCAATTTGATTTTATTATTATGCCAACACACTTGCTTAATTCTCTGCTGTCTTTCTTCTGCACTGTTGATTTACACTGTTAGTGTTTTAATTATACAATTCAGCACTCCTTAAAACATGAAAAACTGCTCAACTTTTCAAGCAATTAAAAGGCAGTGGAGTATATCAGCAGATCCGAGACGAGATAAGTAAATCAAGCAATTAAAAACCTCATTTGGTGGAAATGTAGCAACCCACCTCAAATGAGCAAGGCCGGTGGGCCCTCCTGACAAGAACTTCAGAGAGGCTCACCTTCCTGCTCAGCAGCTCTGGGTGCCCTGGCTCCCCCTTGCTTTCCTTTCTCCCTCCTTGCACATACTGCTCAGCTGAGCCCACCTCACGGCCTCAGATCCAGAGAAGCTTCGTGGAAAGAGCCTGGGACTGCAGCTGCCAAGAACTGGGTTCTCTCCTGGCCTCTGAACAGCTCATAAACGTGTCTTATTATTGCCTTCTGCTTCCCATTTGCAAATGGGACTGCACTACTAGGGTTTGGCGTGTGTGTGTGTGTGTGTGTGTGTGTGTGTGTGTGTAAATATACGTAACAAAATTGACCATTAAAAGGGAAGAAAACTACCATAAATTCACGGCTGAAGCCTCCATAATAAGACAGATTAACAAGGGAAACAAATGCACTTCTTTTTAATATGTTTTCTGTGACATGCACAGGAGACTTCACCAGAAAGTGAAGTCCCAAAGAAACGGTAAGCCCGAGTATTTTTTATGCTAGGTTGGATTGAGAAGTGGACAGTCACACTGGAGATTATTTTTAAAGTATGATCTAAGGGTGGTAAACAAAAGGGAGGTAGCATGGTCTGTGTATTCAGGTTCTTCTTTGCATCCTTGTGTCTTTGGAAATAGGGATATTCCCTTCCTCCAGGCACACAAAGGCACCTTTCCCATGGGAGTTCCATGGTTCCCTTAGGGGAAGGTCATACAGTCCTCCCTAGGCTTTGTGACCTGCTACAGGGAGAAGGGTGAGGGCAATGTGCCAGGGACCTTCTTACTTACACTGTTTCCTCAAATGTTAGCATGCCATATTTTGTAGTGAATCCAATCACCATCTTATACATTTTTTTAAGCATCTGAGACACAATCTCACTTTGTTGCCCAGGGTGTCCTCTAACTCAAAGTCCTCCTGTCTCAGCCTCCTGAGTAGCTGGATTACAGGTGTGGACCAGTGAGCTCGGCTATCTTAAGCATATTTTAGGTGCAGAGTTCAGCAGTTCTGCATTCATATTGCTCATTGATATGCATGTGGTACATGCACATTCTGGTGACCCACCACACTATCCATCTCCGGAGCTCTTTCCATCTTGCAGAACTGAGACTGTGCCCATGAGACACTAACTTCCTATCTCCTTCCTGCGTCACTGGCTTTTACTGGCCTCCTGAAGTCCCGCAGGTTCATCGGAGGCACTATAGCACCACTTGGGAAGGAGCAGAGGGAGGCAGGGAGGAGGAGGAAGCAGGGCTCTGTCTTGATCTGTTTAAACTATTGGGCTTCTGGGTTCAATTTCATTTGAGCACATGACTATAGAGGTTATTTCTTAATGCCTGGAAAACAGATGGACAGGATCACCTTAAAGGCCTTCTGGATTGGAAGGAACCTGCTTTAGGCTTGAGCTTCATTTTTTTTTTGGTACCTGGGATCAAACTTGGGACCTTGCACTTGTGAGCCAGGTGGCAGAACCACTGAGCTAAATCCCTGGCCCAGGCTTGAGTTTCTTAAAAGCAAAGCTCAGCACAGAGCAAGGAGGAGAGGGCCCTGCTTCTCTGAGTCGGAGCAGAACAGAACATGCTCTGCCAGCATGAGTTGGTCCATCCCAAGGATCCAGGTCCCTCCCAGGCCTCAGCCATTCCCTCCCCAGGGCACACTGGACTCCTGATTCAGGCTCCCGGGGAACCGGAACTGGTGACTTTCTGTGGCACTCTGTAAGCAAGGTTGGGGACAAGGTACAGCAGGGACAGGAGGTACACAGCCCACTCATCCATCACACCAGAAGCCAGAAAATCCAGAGGTGCCACCAGCTGCCCACTCACTAGCGAGGCTATCTGGGCAAGGATCCTGACCAAGGTGGGGCAGCTGTGCACAGGGGTGGCACCAAAGGAGCTGGAGGGCCAAGGAGGCAGCTGCAACCAGCCAGCAGCTTTGATTCAGGACAGGGCTCCCTAGCGGACAACTCTGCCATCCGTCACCCAGTGCCGACAGGACTATAAATGCCAAGTGACAGTGTCTGGAATGACAACCATGCTATTTCATGCAAGAAGAGGCCAATGTCTCCAGTGTTTGGCTGTGGGACTCAGTTCAGTTTACCTGCAAGAGACCAAGCATGTCCTACAATGTGCCTGACTCCAGCCTTCACTCAAATCCTCCCTGTTAGAGTAAGGGACAAAGGATATTCTGGCTTTCCCTGCTTCAAGGAAACAGAGGCTTTTCCGCCATTTTGTTTTCAACCCAAGAACTTCCCTTTAACAACATCCATGGAACCAGCAATCAAGATCTGCAAATGTTATCCTTTCAAGGTGTGGCTATTTCCTGGGTCTCTCTTTACTGGGTCTTGTTCAACAGGCCACAATCCTCCTAGTCCCTGCCTAGAGGGGGAAGTAATTAGGAACAAATCCCATACAAAGAGAGAGGAGGACACACTCAGGTCCAGCTTCTGTGGTCACATTCAGCTCCATTATAACTATGTCCACACACCAAGTCAGACTTCCCTGGGGTCACCTTCCGGACCACAGCAAACCTTTGTTCCCAGTCACATGTCTCCCTGTGGACACTGAAGACCCTGTCCTTCCCTTCCCTGGGTTCTGTCCACAAAAATCTTCCCAGTTTTCTCCACAGCTTTCTCAAGGTTACTTCCCCTGAGCAATTTCTGTTCCAAACAGTTTCTACTAGTTGCTTTTTGTAATTCCAGAACCTCCATTAATCATTCTTAAGCTCCTTGAATGCAGTATTTTTTCTAAGAACCAAAATTTCTTCACAACTCTGTACCCTCCTGCCATCTCCAATTACCTGCTCCCATCAGTCATTAACATAAAGCATTAGCGTAGCTATAACTTCTGTATACCCTGATTATTCTGACTTGGAGTTTTCTCCCAATTGCACCTAACTGGCTGAAGAGTGACCACGATGGGAGGGAGTAAGCATCGCCTCCAGCCTGAGTTGAAATCATAGCACAGAAAAGAGTCCCAGTGTTATTATATCTTTTCACAGATGGGGAAACTGAGGCCTGAAGAGGTAATATAGCAACTTTCCTCCTCCCACAAGCCCAGTCCCCCAACCCAGGCAGCATTGACCCAAATATGCTTCCTATAAATTTGTTCCCAGAAATGTTCTGTAAAAAATAGAGGGTGGAGGGCTGGGGATTTAGCTCAGGGGCACCACTCCTACCTCACAAGTGCAAGGTCCTGAGTTCAATCCCTGGTACCAAAAAGAAAAAAAAAAGTGGAGGGTGGAGGTATAAAGCCCAGAAAGCCTGTGCTTGAGTAAATTGTAGAAAAACCTCAATATTGTGTCACTCTCTTGTATATTCACCACACAGCATCAAATTAAAGGCTTTTGAGAAGACACAAAAAAGAAATCTGACAGCTTTAATTCAAACCTTGGTTAAGCATTATCTCTTTTTGTTTTTTTCTAGGCTACTTAGAAGACTTATATGTTTTGTGTTTTTTAAAAAAGAAGAACACTCCAAAATGAAGTAGCTGAAAACAACAAGCATCTATCAACTCACAGAGTTTCTGAAGGTCGGGAACCTGAAAGGGGCTTAGCTGAGTGGGGCTCAGGGTCTCTCAGGAGATTGCAGAGAAGAGGTATCTGGGGCCACAGCCATCTAAAGGCTGGACTGGGGCTGGAGGACCTACTTGCAAGATGATGCATTCACATGGAGCTGGGTTGTTGGCTGGAAGGGTCAGTTCCTCACTATGTGGGCCTCTGTAGGGTTGTTTGAGCATCTTCAAAACATGGCAGCTGGCTTTTCCCAGACTGAGGACAGAGAGACAGAGAGAGAAGGAGGGAGAGAAGCTTCAGTGTCTTTTGTGACATCATTGGAAGTCACATACCATCATCTCCACAATCCCATGGTTATTTGGATCAGCTACATTCAATGTGGGGGACAGGAGATTACACGGGAGTGTGAATACCATAAAGTAGAAACTGGAAGCCGCCATCTTGGAGGCTGGCTGATATAATACCTGTTAACTCGACACATCTGGGAACATTAACCCTGAACCTATTCTTTTGGGTTTAAAATACAGCTGAGAGGACCACCATGAGTTAGAGGCCAGCCTGGGCTACATAGTGAGTTCAAGGCCAGCCTGAACTACATAGTAAGACTCTGTCTCAAAACATGAAGAAAGAAAAAGCTGAGAAAGGCATAAATACCCCAGGTTCTTAACCTGATGTGACTATGATCAGATGCCACAAATGACCTGACTTGGCTGCACTGTCCAGGGACTAAAGCCCAGGACTCTTCTCCAGCCATGGTTTTGCCTGGTTCCATCTCTCCAAGAGGAAGGATGTTCTTCCTTGCTATTGGTCCAGGCAAACCTGAGTCTGTTGTCACTAGTTAGCCAGGGCCTCTGGCCACCATGGAAAAGCCCAGTAGCCAACATCTTCTGTAGCACAGACTGCTCCCAGCATCAGATAAAGCAAGATTGACTCCCCCCTTTTTTTTTATTCTAAAAAAATAAAATCTCCAATAAGTCAAACATGCAACAGAGTTGACAGGCACTGTGCTGATATCTTACACGAACAATCCATCAGGGAGATCTCAAGGGTCAGACAACTACTTCCTGGACTCGGGCTTTTGATGGTGAAGCAGAGGACCTCTGTTCTCTGACCCCACAGCGTACTCGTCCTTGAAGAAAAATCACACATTCCAGGCACATTCCATCAGATGATGGACATTGAAGTTGAGCTGAACAAGATTCCAATGGCTCTGGTGCGCAAGTCCCAGAAGTCACCCCATAATGTACATTTGCAAAATCCCAATGATTAGAGTCCTCTGTATCGGCCAGACATTGAGCTGGTCACCATGAGTGGACACCAACAATTTCCTCCTCCACAAGACTTTTAGACATCCCTAGTCATGCCTTCCAAGTATCACTTATATCTTTGTTCTGGGCGATATATGTCAGTCTTCTTTTAAGTTTTCCACAATAAAGAGGCAATTATAATTACCAGTTGAGGAGACCTATTAGCCACAGCCACAGAGCAGCAGTACCCGGGCCTGACACATGATCAGGCTGAGCCCTGCACCTGACTCCCCTTTTTGACATGGGGAGCCCCTGCTGGATACTCACTGAACTCCTGATTCCATTGTAAAAGCAGTTGTAGTAAGGATAAAAATTGCTAACACTTATTAAGTGTTTATGGTATACCAGGCACTGTGCCAATATTTTTCCATGCATTACATCATTTAATCCTCGCAATGACCACGGGAAGTAGTCCCTATATCCCCACTTGATGCATTAGAAAATTGAGGTTCTGGCCCATCAAGGATATGGCCAACAGCACAGCTGAAAGCGACATAGCTATGAGTGATCTGGGACTAATGCCATGTCCCAAGCTGCTGCCAATTAAGCTATCCAGCTTCCAGGTCACCTGTAAAGCATAAGGGACCAAAATGTTTGAGCCTGGGTCCTGAGGTAGTCTTTTCTGACCTGAGCAACCCTCTCCTCCCCACTCACTCCCACCTCACCTAACAACCACACCTCCTCCTAGGATGATGCCCTGAATCACCAAGTTCTAAAAGACCAAAATGCGGTCGCACAGAACACGCCGAATCACCCCGCTGCAGACAGGCAGGTCTGCCCATGCCCTACCAAGGTTCCCCAGTCACACAGAAGACGCCAAATCACACCGCTGCAGACAGGCAGCCACCTGGTTCTGCACAACAAAGACACAGAGGACACCAGACCACCAGACCAAGGTACTGAGTCCCGCTGCTCCCGGCCCAGAGGTAGGGGCTTCTGAGCCACCATCCCACTGCTCCTGGTCCAGAGGAAGGGGCTTCCCGGTCACCATCCCTCCCGCTGCTCCCAGCCCAGAGGAAAGGGCTTTTGGGCCACCTTCTGTCCCACTGCTCCTGGTCCAGAAGAAGGGGCTTCCCAGCCACCATCCCTACCGCTGCTCCCAGCCCACAGGAAAGGGCTTTCGGGTTACCATCCCTACTGCTGCTCCCGGCCCCTGTCCCACCTCTCCCAGCTCAGAGGAGGTAATCCGTCCAGGCGCTAACAGCCCCCCGCCCCAGTCGAAATGAGAAAACATGTAAATAAGTCTCAAAACCAGACTTCCAGATCACCTACAGTAACCCCAAAGGGAAATGAGATGGAACACTCTGATACTCAACCACCTGGACCCACTAAACTGGCAACAAAAGGGGATCTGGAAAAAATGAAATCAGAAATAATTTCTCAGATAACAGGAGAAAGTGTGCCCCTAGTGCAAGACATGATTAATAAATCTAGAGAAGAGCTCAGGAACATGATGGAATCCCAACATAAGAAACAAATGGAATCCATAAAACAGATGCAAATAGATTTCCAGGACATGAAAAACTCCATTGAAAGTCTACACAGCAGAATGAGCCAATGTGAGGACAGAATTTCAGATATAGAAGATAAGATTGCAATTAGTGACCAGGAAAAGAAAAATTGCTTCAAAATTATAAGGGAACATGAGAAATCAATCCAGCAGCTGCTAGATGATGCAAAGAAGAATAACATAAGACTGATTGGGCTCAATGAAGAAACAGGAGACAGTGCAGATGACATAAAAAATCTCTTCACAGAAATAATGGCAGAAAACTTCCCAAGCAGGGGAAAAGAGCTTGACATACAGATAAGTGAGGCATATAGGACTCCAAATAGCCTTGACCAAAAAATCTCTACACATAGGCATATAATTGTTAAGATTCCAGAAACTCAACAGAAGAACAAACTTCTCCAAGCAGTCAGAGAAAAGAAACAAATCACATACAAAGGAAAGCCCATCAGAATCACAGCAGACTCCTCAACACAAACCATCAAGGCAAGAAGAGCTTGGAGTGACATATTCCAAGCCCTAAAAGAAAACAGCCTCCAACCCAGATTGATGTACCCTGCAAAACTATCTTTCAAAATGGATGGAGAAATAAGATACTTTCATGACAAAGAGCACCTTAGGAACTTTGTGAATACCAAACCAGCACTCCAAAGAATTTTACACAATATCCTAGGAACAGACATTGAGGATCACAACCCCAGGAAGCAAAGCAGAATGAACCCATCTGGCATGACAAGAAATTAAATGTAAAGGGGGAGAACCCAACAAAAAGAAAAAGTCATGGCAATGACAAGTCAATACATTTCAGTTATAACCACCAACGTTAATGGTCTCAATTCACCAATCAAAAGAAATAGACTGGCAGAATGGGTCAAGAAGCAAAATCCAACAATATACTGCATACAAGAAATACACTTAATTCAAAAGGAAACTCATAGACTGAAAGTTAAAGGGTGGAAAACAATACTCCATGTGACAGGAACCCGAAAAAAAGCAGGAGTAGCTATCCTCTTGGCAGATCAAGTAGATTTCAAACCAACACTGATTAAGAGAGACAAAGAAGGACACTACATCCTTGTAAAGGGAACAATCCAAGAGGAAGAGATGACAATCATAAATATCTATGCACCAAACACTAGTGCACCCAACTATATAAAACAAATACTAATGGACATGAAAAGTCATATATGCACTAATACAATTGTAGTGGGGGACCTCAACACCCCACTGTCACAAATAGATAGATCAACTAGACTAAAAATAAGTAATGAAATACTAGAACTCAATCGAACTCTTGAACAAATGAACTTAACAGAATTTTACAGAGTCTTCCACCCCCCAAAATCAGAATACACATTCTTCTCAGCTGCACATGGGTCATTCTCCAAAATAGACCACATACTCACACATAGAACATGTTTAAGTAAGTGCAAAAGAATTGAAGTTATCCCCTGTATATTATCAGACCATAGTGCAATGAAATTGAAGATCCATAGCAAAAGGAACTCAAAAAATTTCATAAAAAAAAAAATTTCATAAACACATGGAAATTGAACAACACACTTCTGAATAACCAATGAGTCACAGAGGAAATTAAAGAAGAAACCAGACAGTTCCTTCAATTAAATGACAATGACAATACAACATATCAGAATCTATGGGACACAATGAAAGCAGTCTTACGAGGAAAATTCATAGCAGTAAATACGCATATTAGGAAAACAGAACGAGCCCAATTAAACAACCTGATGCTGAACCTCAAGCTTCTAGAAAAGCAAATAAATACATGAAAAAATGTTCAACATCACTGGTCATTCGAGAGATGCAAATGAAAACAACGCTGAGATTCCACTTCACTCCAGAAAGAATGGCTGCTATCATGAAATCAACCATGCCATGTCTCTGTTACCTAGAATTGCTTTTGCTATTCTGGGTCTCTTCTTGTTCCAAATGAATTTTTGGATTGTTTTCTCAAGGTCTATGAAGTATGCTGCTGGGATCTCAGTTGGAATTGCATTAAATCTATATAGCAGTTTTGGAAGTATGGCCATTTTCACTATATTAATCCTTCCTACCCAGGAGCAGGGGATGTCTGTCCATTTTCTGATATCATCTTCAATCTCTCTTTTCAGAGTGCCACAGTTTTCAGAACTGAACTTAAAAAGATCAGACCTCCCAAATTTAAAGACCCAATCCAAAAATGGGCATCTGAAATGAACAGACATTTCTCAGACAAAGAAGTAGAAATAGCAAATAAATAAATGAAAACATGTTCAACATCACTGGTCATTCGAGAGATGCAAATGAAAACAACGCTGAGATTCCTCTTCACTCCAGAAAGAATGGCTGCTATCATGAAATCAACCAATAACAAATGCTGGCGGGGCTGTGGGGAAAGAGGAACCCTGCTCCACTGCTGGTGGGAGTGTAGACTGATGCAACCACTGTGGAAATCAGTATGGAGATACCTCAAAGAACTAGGACTGGAAGTCCCATTTGACCCCGCTATTCCCCTGCTGGGGATCTTCCCCAAAGAATTAAAAGAATCATACCACAGTGATATATGTGTGCCCATGTTCATAGCACCACAGTTTGTAATAGCTAAAACTTGGAAACAGCCCAAATGCCCATCAACTGGAGACGAGATAAGGAAAATGTGGTTTGGTTATAAAATTGAGCACTACTCAGCCATAAAAAAATGAGAAATTAGAGACATTTATAGCTAAGTGGATGCACATTGAGGCAATACTCTTAAGTGAAATAAATAGGACACACATGAATAAATTCTGAATAGTTTCTCTGGTGTGAGAAACTGAAAGTGTAAATAAGGGCTAAATGTATAATAGGTAATGTGAAATAGGAAGAAAAGGGGCAAAGGGGAAGGAAGTGGGAGGGCTAGAGGAAAGGAGAGAAGGGAATGGGATTAATATGAGAAAATGGAAAAATAGGAACAAAATCTTTGTAAATAGGAAGGAATGGAGGGGTTGAAGGGAGGGCTGGGCAAGGGTGAAAAATAAGAACCAAGAGAGACTATGTAAAGGTGCAAATTTCCAATGATGAATGTCATTATACTGTATACCTAAAATGTACCAATGATTAGAATGAATAATCGAAAATGTAAAATAGGAAGAAAAGGTCCAAAGGGGTAAGGGTAGTGGGAGGGGCAGGGGAAAGGAAAGAAGGGAAAGGAAAAATGATGAGAAATGGAAAAAATGGAAATAAAGTCTTTGTAAATAGGGAAGTGTGGAGGGCGTGAAGGGAGGGCTAGGAATGGGAAAAAAATAAGAACCAAGATGCATTATGTAGAGGTACAATTCCCAATGAGAAATGTAATTGTGTTGTATACCTACAATGTACCAATAAAAGAATTTAATTTAAAAAAAAAAGATCAAAATGCTATGTGCAGATGATACTTACAGACTAGCCTCTGCAGACAACAGGAAGTTCATTTCCCCAGCTACTCCCACAAAACAGGTTTTGAAAAATTCTTGAAAGATGACTAATTGTTTAAAGTAAAAACATTAGCGCTGCATGTTGATATGTATTATATGTCACTCTGGTTTATACCTAAAACATCCCCCAAAATGTGTTCATGTGTTCAGAGGTGAGGCTTTCAGAAGATGAATGGAACAAAAGGGCTCTACTTTATCCATGGATTAATCCATTAATGAAATCATAATATGATGGCATTATTGGAAAATGATTGCCATGTAGGAGGTAGACCTAGTTGAAGGGCATAGGTCATGAGGCATGACCTTGAGAACTATATCTTGATCCTGGCCCTTTTCCGTTTCTCTCTGCTTCCTGGCTGCTGAGATGTAAGTGGCTTTCCTCTGCCACACCCTTCCACCCTGACGCTTTACTTCACAACAGTCCTAAAAGCAATAGGGCAAGAGGATCATGGACTGAAATCTCTGAAACCATGAGCCAAAATAAACCTCTCTTCCTTTAAGCTGTTTATGTCTGGTATTTTGTAGCAGGGACAAAAAGCTGACTAACATACAGACGTAGCTGTAAAATTCATACTAACAGGAGCACAAAGGAGTAAATTGAAGTTTCCTATTATAAGATTCTTACATTTCATGGTAAATGTTGCAATATTAAATTTAAGTGTACTAGGATAAGTTAAGAATGCAGAGAGCAACCACTTATGAAAATACACAGACATAAAGATAAAAAGCAACTGAGGGCTTAAAATTGAATTAAAAGAAAAAAACAAGGAATGCAGGAAAGAGCCAGGCATGTTGGTGTACACCTGCAATCCCAACCCTTTGGGAGGTGGAGGTGGGAGGATCATATGTTCAAGCCCAGGCTGTGCAATTTAAGGACTTAGCAAGACTCTGTCTCCAAATTTAAAGAGGGGGTGGCTGGGAATGTGGCTCATTTGTGAGGCCCTGGGTTCAATCTCCAGTACAAAAAAACAATTAAGAAGGCAGGAAAGGAGGAAGAAAAGAACAAAGAATCATTCAACAACTAGAAAACAAATAGTAGGTATCACAGACTTTAAGATAAACCCCACTAATCCCACCTTTTACTAGTGGTACTTTCACTAGTATAAGATGCTCCCTTACATGTGGACAGGACCTGTGACTTGCTTCCAACTAGTAGAATGCACCAAAGACGACAAGATGTCCCTTTCATGACTGTGTTACATAAGACTATACCCTCCATCTATTAAAGGCTCTCTCCTTTTTTGACTTTGCGGAAATAAACTATTGTGAGCTTTCCTATGGAGAACCACACATAGTAAGAAGCTGACAGCAACCTATGCCCAGCAGCCAGCAAGAAACGGGCTCTCATTCCAATGGCCTGTGATGAACTGAAGCCTGCCAGCAACCTCATGACGCTGGAAGTGACTTTTTTCCCTAGCCAATTTTTCCAATAAGACTCTAGCTCTAGATAACACCTTGGCTGGAGCCTCAAGAGAGATCCTGAATCAGCCAAGTCATTCACAGATTCTTGATGCAAAAAAAATTGTAAGATAATAAATGTCTGTTCTTTTAGCAGATAAATTTGTGGTACTCTGTTCTACAGCAATACATAACTATTATAATGGGATAGTAGATCTAAATCAAACCACTTCATTAATTACATTAAGTATGAATGGACTAAAAATTAAAAATAAGAAGGTGAATTGTTAAATTGGATTGTTTATTATTTAAAATTTTTTAAAGAAGTATATCTTAAATATACATGGAGCTAGGTTGAAAGTTAAAGTATGAAAAACATGTATCATGCAAACTGTAGACATCAGAAAGATAATGTGCCTATATTTACATGAGAAAAAACAAATACAAAGATAAAAAATATTACCAGAGAAAAAACAGGAACATTGCATAAGGATGAAAAAATAAATACATCAGGAAGACATAGCAATCTCAAAATGTGTGCACCTAATAACAGAACTTCAAAAATATATGAAAGAAAACCTAATAGAACCACATTAAAAAAAATAGACAAATACACAATCATAGTGGGAGATATTAACACCTCTCTCTTAATAATTGATAGAACAACTAGAAAAAAATCCATGAGTACATAGAAGTCTGAATAGCTCTGTCAATCATTTTGACCTAGTTGATGTTTATAGAATACTCCATCCAACTGCTATAGAGTACACATTCTTTTGAAATTCTCACAAATTCATCAAGATAAGATTATGTTCTGTAACATGAGTCTTGATAAACTCAGTCACTGAAATACCACAGTACGTGCTCCAACTCAGAATTAAATAAAAAATCAGCAACAATGAGATATCTAGATACCTCCCAGATATTTATAAATTAAACAGCACACTTCTCAATAAAAAGGAAACTAGAAAACATGTTTAACTGAATGATAATAACAAAATCTGTGGGATAGATTTTATTTTTGCTCATGGGAAATTAACCGCTCTAAGAATTTCCCTTGGTAAAATCATCAGAAAAATGGATATTTGTTTCTGCTCCCAATTGCAAACACAGAGCTCCTAGTACCCTTGGAGAGGGGAGTGCTTGGAGAATCTTTTGTTCTAATATGTAGTCTTTGACCCTGGTTCCTAACACAGAGTTCCTAAAGTCATTGTAATTTCCTAAGTGACAGGAACATCTGATATAGCTTTTAAATTTCTTCAAAGTTCCTGGTGATAGGAATAGCCTTTGTTCTGATGGGGCAACTATTGATGAGCTACTGGGTGGCCTCACAATAGGAGCTGGTTGCCAGGGGAATCAATCATGTTACTAGGAGGCTGGAATTTTAAGTCCAATCCCCTGACCTCTGGGTAGATGGGCTAAAGGAATTTTAAGTCCTATTCCCTGACCTCTGGGTAGATGGGCTAAAGGTTGAGTCAATCAACAATGGTCAATGATGTAATCAATCATGCCTATGTAAGGAAGCCTCCATTAAACCCCAAAAGTACCAGGTTCAGGGAGCTTCTACATTGCTGAACAAGTGGACATTCCAGGGTGGCATGCCCAGAGAAGATACTGAAGCTCCATAGCATTTCCCACATATCTGGCCCTACGTAACTCTTCTATCCTAGCTGTTCATCTATAACTTTAAATAGATGGCTAAACATAAGCAAAGTGTTTTCCTGTGAACCATTCTAGCAAATTAATTGAATGAGAAGGGGTCATAAGAATCGCAAACTTTTTAGCTAGTCAAAAGTACATGTCAAAATATGGGGCTTACACTGTTATCTCAAGTGAAGGCAGTCTTGTGGGACTGAGCCCTTAACCTGAGAGATTGTATGTCATAAATTGAATTGAGTTGTAAGACACCCTGTTAGTGTCTACTGGAGGAAAATTGCAGTGTTGGTAGAAAGAAACATCTTGGTGATCAACGGTGAAGTGTTCTGTGTCGTGAAAATATAGTAAAAGGAAGAAATGTATTTGTTTTTTCCTTCATCCTGGTATTGTAATCAACTAGAAAACTGGAAAAAATATATGAAACAAATGTTTTCAGATATTGGACAACAGACAGGGTATAAAAGTGATCCAAGACAAACAAGGTAAACCCTGGCTTGCTGCCAAGAGGATTTCTAAGCCTCAGCAAAGGAAGGAGTCATACAAAGCAAAGGATCTGACTAAGATAAGAAAAATCAGAGTATGCAGAAGCTGAGAAACTAAAATTTAGGGGCATAAATATTAGACAAATAGGAGATGTACAAAGAGAGGAATATTGTGCAGAAGATCTAGAAAAGTGTCACTTGTAATCTTTGGCTAAATATCGATCTGCACATATGTGGGATAAAACTCCATAATCAGAGGGGAAAGCTGCTCAAAAATAATAGGTCAAATGATTCCTGAGACTCATGAAAGGCTGAAAATCTTCACTCAGCTTATTATCTCAGCCACAAAAATGACAAAACCATAAAACATAGGGTGTCAAACAGTGTCCCCCCAAAAGATATTGATTTAGTAGTTGAACTGAACTAGCACTAGACTAAATGATTCTCTGGAAAAGTGTTGAAAAGATTAAAAGCAAGCCTCAAAGGGATCAAATCTACCAAGCTAAGTTAATTAGGTGCCACAACTAAATCTGAAACTCTTTAAAAACAAAATCCAGTGATTCATAATGTTCAGCATCTAATCAAAAATAACAAGTCATGTAAGAAAGCAGGAAAACATGACCCATAACAAAGATAAAACAGACCAAGAAATTACAGAAATTATGGAATGAGCAGACAAGAGCTCTTGAGTGATTACAAACACTTTAATTGAATGATGAGTCTAAAAGAAAACATAAACATATTTGAAGATGAAGAGAGAAGTGACATGTATAACATGACCCAGAAAATTATTCTGGGCCCACAAAAAAATGCAATATTCAAAATAAAAAGTAAAAACACACTGAAAGGGACTAACACCACATCAGATACTATGGAACAGTGACCTTGGAGGCTCAGGGATAAGCTGTCTATAATTAGGCACATATAGGAAAAAAAACAAAACAGAAAATTAGTCACCTGTGGGAGAGTTTTAATGATAAAACATATGTGTAATTTTGAAACTCCAGAAAAACAGAGTGACAGAAGCATAAATGAAGAAAGAATAGAGCCAGGGATTTAGCTCAGTGGTTCCGCCGCCTGCCTTGCAGATGCAAGGTCCTGAGTTCAATCCCTGGTACAAAAAAAAAAAAAGAATGGTGACACACACACACCCTAAACCACATAATCAAATTGCCTTAAAATCTGTGCTAATAGAATGGGGAAGGGGCGTGTTTTGTAGAGGATTAACATAAGAATTACTCCTTGACAACTATGCAAGCCAGGAAACAGTAGAATAACATCTTTAAAGCACTGGGGAAAAATAAAGTGTGTGTGTGTGTGTGTGTGTGTGTGTGTGTGTGTGTGTGTTTAGTACTGAGGATCAAACCCAGGGCCTCACACATGCTAGGCAAGTCTTCTACAACCAAGCCATATCCATTCTTTTTCATTCATTTGCTTTTTAAGACAGGTTCTTGCTAAGTTGCTCAGTCTGGCCTTGACTCTGCCTCAGCCTCCCAAATAACTGGAATTACAGACATGAACCACCATGCCCAGCCAAAATATAACTTTTGACCTAGTAATTTATAACTAATAAAAATATCTTAAAAATAAAGGCAAAACCAGACGTAGCAGTGCGTGCCTGTGATTCTAGCACTATGGGAGGCTGAGACAAGAGCGTCACAAGTTTAAGCCCTGCCTGGCAACCTAGCAAGACTCTGTCACAAAGTAAAAAACTTTTAAAAGGCTGGAAAAAAGCCCTGGGTTCAATCCCCAGAATTTGGGGGGGGGGGGTGAAATACTTTTTCATACATCATACATACAATAACTGAGAATACATACAATTCCTCAATAGCAGTTCTAAACTTAAAGAAATGCAATAAAAGATGTCCAAACTAAAAGACAGGTAGAAAGAAGACAAGGTAATCATAACTAAAAGTTTGACTTTCAAGAGAACTGCAACTTCTGGGACTCAATCCATGATACTAAGGTTAAATTTAGTTTCTTTTTTCTCCAGACAAAACACAACCAAAATTCCTCAGGAATGCAATAAGGCCATAAATTGGCTTAATTGGGTAAATAAAGAGCAGGAACCTGATCCTAAGATAAAGGAACAGGTTGAGATAATTCAAAGAATGCTTAAGTTCCCTATCGTTAAAAAAAAAAAAAAAAAGAAACTAGACTCGTACCTGTAAATGGACCAGTACCCTTCCGGGGAGTGGGCCATCTTTTCCTAGAGTTTCCAGGAAAATACATAAATGTTCCAACTGCCAGAAAATAGTGCACCTCTCTTTCTCCGGGCCCTACACTCTATTTTTTGAGTATGTACTTTTAAATTTCTGCCTGATATACCCCTTTATGCTTCTTTAAAAAAAAAAGTCCAGGAAGGAGGGAAGTGATACCAGATGGAAATTTAAATCTACTCAAAGGAGGGAAGAATATCAGAAATGGTTAATACATGGGTACATGGGTATGTATAAAATACATTTTTGCCGGGGATTTAGCTCAGTGGTTCCACCGCCTGCCTCGCAAGTGCAAGGTCCCGAGTTTGATCCCTGGTACCAAAAAAAAAAAAAAAAAGAAATATAAAATACATTTTCTCCATTTTTCAATCACTTTAAAAGAAAATCCAGGGCTTAAAGCCAAATAATAGTTTTGACTTGACCAAGATGAGGTAACAAAAGAAAAAAAAAAAAAAAACAGGTTCACTCTGAGAACACAAAACATTACAGCCACTTTGGAAAGTTTCTTGTAGAGGTAAATATACACTTGCCATATGACTCAGAAATTTCAGTGTATTAATCCAAGAGAAAGAGAAACATATGTCCCTACAAAGACTTGTACACAAATGTCCATAGCAGCTTTATTTATAATAACCCCAAACTAGAAACAATCCAAAATATCCATCAAGTACAGAATGGATAAACAGGGGCAGGGATTTAGCTCAGTGGTTCTGCCACTTGCCTTGCAAGCGCAAGGACCCAAGTTCCATCCCCGGTACCAAAAAAAAAAAAGAGAGAGAGAGAGAGAATGGACAAACAAATTATAGTACAGCAGAATTCTATACAGTGCTATGAAGAACTACTGATACATGCAATCATGTGGAAGAGTCTGAAAAGCACTATACTAAGTGAAAGAATCCGGACACAAAGGATTACCTACTGTATAATTTCATTTATATGAAATTCTAGTAATAAAGTCAACACTAGAGTAATAGAGAACAAGTCAGTGCTTGCCACGGCAGTAAGGACAGAACTGACTAAAACAGGCACAAGGAAATTTTGGGAAGTGTGAGAATATTCTGCAATGGTCACATGGATAATTACATTGGTCAAAACTCTGAGTTTTGTGTTTTAATTTGATGAATTTTATTGTTTGCAATTTATACTTCAATGACCTCATTTCAAAAAATCTGTGGTGATACCACCAAAGCAGTAACTATAAGGAGAGTTATACCTTCAAGTGTCCTTATTAAAAAAGAAGAAAAGTTTAAAATCAATGATCTTAGTTTCCACTTTAGGAAGGTAAAAAAAAAAAAAAAAAAAAGAGTGAATTGCAGCCAAGCAGAGCAGAAGATGGGAAATTAAAAAGAAGGGTTTTAGTTTGGCTCATGGCTTGAGAAGTTTCAATTCAGTCCATGGTCCACTTGCTCCATTGCTTTTAAGGTGGTGGCAAGGCAGAGCCATCGTGGTGGAAGGGTGTGGCAGAGAAGACCTGCTCACGTCATGGCAGCCAAGAAACAGAGAGGGAAAGAGAGCCAGAGAGAACATGGGCCAGGGACCTGGTGTGGCCTTCAAAGCCCAGTCCCTAGTGGCCGACTCCCTTCAAAGGCGTCCCACCTCCTAATAGCCCATTCAGCTATGAACTCATCATGGATTAATCCACAGATGAAGTTAGCATCCTCATCATCTAATCACCTCTGAATATTGCTGTATTAGGATCAAGCCCTTGATACATGAGTCTTTGCAGGACATCTCATATTTAAACCATAACAGCAACACTGCTCAAAAGAAAAAGAAATAATAAACCCACCCTCCCAATGATCCCACTTTCACAATAACAACATGAATCCATCCATGAGGGCAGCCCTCGTGACCTAATCTTAAAGGTCGCATCAGAGATAAGTTTCCATCATGAGAACTTTGGCGGTCACATTCAAACCATAGCAATGGCTTCCCTCCTACGCAGCCACTCTGCCCTATTTCCTTTTTAATGTCTTCCTAGAACTGATCACTAACTGAACAAATCTTAGTTACTTACTTGGTTGCTTTCTGGCCACCAATCCCCACATCTCTAGTCTGCAGGCTTCAAGAACCTGAGGACCATGTTTACTTATCAGTGTCTCTCTAGTGCCAGGAAAGGCGCCTCCTATTGGAAACAGATGCAAGTTGTTCCCATAAATAACCTGAGGGGACTGAGAGGATGGATTTGCCACTGCCTCCCTGGGGCTGGAAGTCTCTCAAAAACTCACACGTTCCCCTATCTATTTTTTAAATTATTATTAATAGACATTTTTTAGAGTTCTTTCAACTTTACAGGAAAAAGAAATCACAAGGTACAGAGAGTTCCCAAAAGCCTTTTCTATCCATCTCACAGGTGCTCTCACTATTTAAGGTTCGTATTAATGTAGCACATTTGTTAAAACCGATGGACCAACGCAAATATACTGATATTAACTAACAGCCACAATTTACATCGGGGTTCACTTGTGTTATGATGGGGTTGACAAATGTACAGTGGCATAGGTCCCTCACTCAGAGTAGTTTCACTGCCCTAAAAATCCCCTGTGCTCAGTCTCTTTATCCCTCCCCCCTCCTCACAAGCCCCTAGTAACCACCGACCAATTTTACTGTCTCCATAGTTATGCCTTTTCCAAAATGTGCTAGAGTTGGAGTCCAACCATCTCTCCATCTTCTTAAGCCCTGAGGCCTGGCCCCACAGACGTTCAGCAAATATTTTCCAAATACACATATGCATGGATGAGAGGGCTTCCGGATTCCTTTCTGGGGCTTTGAGCACCTCAAAAGGGCTCAGCAATGCTCCTTCCCCTATTGGGTCTGAAACCTTCATTCTTTCTCCCTTTTTGCCCTCTCTGCCCCTATCTTGCTCACAGTCCTCGCCCCCTGCAAATTATACAAAGATTTTCTCATACGAAAGCTAATTGAGGAGCCAGAACGAAAGCTATATTTAATGTAAATGGAAGAAGCAGAAGCAGAAGGATTTATAGTCATAATAACCTGCTTGTAATAACATGGAGTGGGTCACCTGTTAAGAAACAGTGGATTAAAGAGAAGGAAATTTACCTCCCAGAAGAGCGAATGTCACCAGAAAATTGCAATAGCGCCAAGTCTTGGATGATTTTATTAAATTCCATAGATCTTACTGTGCTTTCCTACCCAGAGATAGCTACATCTTTTCTGGTTCTTAAGAATGGCCACAGCCAGGCCTAACCCAGAAGAGGGGCTCCCAAAAAGGCCTGGAGCATTCAGGCCACACGAAGATGAAGAGTCCCTAAGGGGAACGGGGTTTCTGATACAAAGGACAGACAGATCAGGAAGCGGGAATCTGCGCCTTCTTGAGAGTTAGCCCTGACGTCATTGATTTCAACCTGTGCATGTGAAGAGGGCAACAGGAGGTCTCTGGCAATATGTCAGACAGCAGGGTGCACCCAATGCCATGCCCCACAGGGAGGCTCTGGTAAGGCTATGACCTCCCTGTTTTGAAAGATGTGGGTTCAAATCCAGCTCCACTACTCCTTGGCAGGTAAACTGCACACCTGACTTTATCCATTCCCCACACTGAGCAACTCTCCATGTGTCTGTTCCCCATAAGGTACTGGCCCTGGGCAGAAGCAAAGCCTCCCAGCTAGCAGCCAGGTGTCTCCCAGCAGTGTTAGGACAAGTATAACACACCTTCCCTGCTTTGTCATGAACCCTTTTCCCAGAAGGTGCCAGGCCCAAGGCCTTGCCTGTGTCCCCTACCACCACCCTGAGCATCTGCTGGGAGCCCCAGCTTCCTCCCCACCACCCCCTTTCTCCATTATGGCTTGTCAGGGAGTCGGGCGCTAGAGAAAGCCATTAAGGCCCTGACCAGCATCATCACACAAAAGGGTCCTTAGTGCATTGTGGATGTGCGTGCATGAAATCACTGCATTACGGGATGTCCTCATCGTGGAAGATGGAGCGAAATGCACCATGGCAGGAAATGAAGGCAAAGCCACCTGTGCTGAGAAGAGGAAGAGGTTTCTAAATGTCCCCAAGAACCCAATCTGGGCATCCGGAGAGGATTTCGTCTCCTGAGGTCTCATGCCCAGTGGACACTGTGGCATCCCTGGGCTGGAAATCAGCTTTATCTCCCTGCAGGGGCCTTGGATCTGAGCTCCTTTCGCAGCAGAGTCTGAGGGAGGAGGCCTGGAGACTGAGGAGGGAGGAGGCCTGGAGACTGAGAAGGGCGAAGTTTTGCTTTGTAGCAAAAGTAAAAGATAGATGAGCCTCAGGGTTTGGGCCAGGAGCCAGACTTACCTTCCCCGTCTTTGCTCAGATCCCAATTCACAGCGAGTCCTCTCTGGCTGTATTATTTAATTTTGAAACCTACCCCCCACTCCATCCTACCCGCTCCTCTTGGTCATTGATCTTTTTTGTTTTTTTCCCCAATAGCATTACAGCCTTTAAAGGTATCACATAATTTAATGTTTTTGCGATCATCACGCTGTTCAGCTCCCCACTAAAATGCAATCCCCGTGAGGGCAGCAACTGTTGTCTGCCTCGTTCATTGATGCATCCTAAATGACTGGAACAGTTTCTGAAACATAGTAGATGCTCAACAAATGCTTCTTGACTGAATGTGTAAATCAGGCCCTTAGGAAAAAAGCAAGATTGTCCCACCTCATTTATTCCTATTCTATGCACTGTTCCCAGGTCTCCCTGGGAATTTCTGCCCAAGCAGGCAGTACCAAACCTGCACCATACTCCTCAACCCAACCAGCCAGAAGCTGGCCCTTCCTGGAGTTGCTGGGCGACCTGGAGACAAATCTGGCACTTGGCTGTGAGGCTCCCACAATCAGAGCCCCTCTCAGGGTCCCTGCAGTTGTGGGCTGAGGTGAGCAAAGGGATGAGCATGCTGAGGTGCAGGCCCCCTCACTTCACTGACAAGTTCCAGCCTGCTCTCCTACAGATTTTCCCTCATCCCAGAACTAGCAGGGCACAATTAACCTTAGCCTGGGAAGATCTCCCTGTCATTACAGTCTCCTAAGGAGGTCATTGTTCTGCTTTCACCCTACCCCAGGACCCTCTGACTTCTAAGCTGTGTGTGTCATGGAAACAGTTTCCGATTTGGACCAGAGCCACCTAAGAACTACAGCAGCCTCTCTGGGTCCTGGAGGGCCTCTTCCCATCCAAAAGGTGCTCATAAAAATGACCCCATCATTCTAGGGTGCTTCAGAGACTGTGGGTCTGAGAACAGAAAGAAAACAAGGAATTACAAAACAGCACCCGCCCTCCCTGCTTCCCCACACCTCCAGCCCAGGCCAGGGCACCACCTGTGGAGGCCAGGACCACGCAGGAGCAGCAAGAAGGGGTACAGGGTGGGGTGCCAGGGGCTGAGCAACAGGTGTCCCAATAAAATTACACCTTTTAATCTCAATCTGGTGAGACTAGGCTGCCTGCCCACTAGGAAAGAGGAAGAGGGGTTGCCATAGGAGTCCCAGGCTTTGAGGCCACCTGCAGACCCTGACCACCTCCTGTCTTTGCAGCCTCTTATAGTCTCAGGTGGCATCTCCCTCTTCCAGGCTAGTGAGAAAGCTGTGCTGCTGTTCACACATTCCACAGTGACCAGGATGTCTCTTTTATTGACAAGATGCTTTGCTGGTCACTGCCCAATGGGAGGCCCCAGGTTCTCCAAGAGGGATGAACAAAAGGACAGTTAGCCCAGGGTTAAGGGAGTTTCCGGGATGCAGGTCCTTCAGCGTCTCTTTCAGGAGAGTCCCAGGCATCAGGATGATTGCTCACCCCATTTCTAAGAAAATTCGAAGGGGCTCATGGGCTGCTCTTCACAAAACAGCTAAAGGCATTCACGCCAGACCAGAGCACCACTGTCACCTGAGGGTAACACTTCCTACCACTTGTCCTTGATCCCTATCTACCTCATGGTGCCTTCCCCATCTCAGTGACTGGTGCCTCCCTCAAGCAATGGCTTGGACACAAATCCCAAAAGCAGGGTATCCTGGCTCCTCCTCCTCACTCCTGGCCCCAGGTGTGCACCCTGCCCATTCCATGCTTTCCCTACGCTCTCATTTACCCCATCTCTGTCCACCCTGCACTTCCACCACCATGAGTACCACGCCTAGGAGAAACGGGACTAACAGACAGGGGCAGCCCTGCCCAGGTCCCAAGGCAAAAGGAACAGAATGAGTGTTTGGGTTGAATTATGCCTCCCACAAAAGACATGTTGAAATCTTATCCCTGTGACTGTGACTTTCCTGGGAAATAGGGTCTTTGAGGGTGTAATGGAAATTAAGAGACAGTTGCTAGGGTAGACCTTAATCTTCCTTCCGGGTGCTGGGACCGCTAAGCTTCACTCGGGTAGACCTTAATCTGATGTGACTGGTGTCCTTATGCAAAGAGGGAAATCTGGACACAGACATACACACAGGTAGATGACAGCATGTGGCAATGGAAGCAGGGATTAGAGTGATGCATCTCTAAGCCAAGGAACATGAAGGATGACTGAGAAAGACCGGAAGATAGAAGAGGCAGAAAAGGTTCTTCCTTGTAGGTTTCAGAGGCAGCGTGGCCCTCCTGATGCCATCATTTCAGACTTTGGTCTCCAGAATGGTGAAATGATACATTTCTACATTTTAAAACCTCTCAGTCTGGGGTTCTTTGTTATAGCAACTTTAGCAAACTAATACATGGAGCGAAGTAGCAGATCAAACTGAGAGGCTACCCAGCAAGTGGGAGTCAAAAGAAGAAGTGGGAACAAGAACAGTCAACCAGCTCTGGGGCAGGGCAGGGTCCCTGCGGGGCTGGGGAAATGGTACAGTGCTCCAAGGACCAAGCCACATGGGAGGACTTCAGCATGACCCATGCTTGTCTTAGCTAGAGTGCTGCCTTGCTCCACACCCTGCCTTGTCCAACTTGAAAGTGGCCAGGTCGCAGGCCACCATCTGCCCCCACTAAGCCCATGTCCAAGGTCTGAGGTCACCACCATGTCCTCTGCCTCTACCACCAAAACTAGAAGAGGCGAGTAAGGTCATGCTGTGGACTTGTCATCCTCTTCTTGCCACGCTGGCGCTGGGGAGTATCCCAACTAGGGCAAGAACTGGCCTGAGACCTCAAAACCTTGGCTTTTCTTTAGCCTCATGTTTCTGTGGGGTTCCTCTGAAATACAGGTGTCTTACTTAGTATCTCCCCAAAACAGAACCTAAGATGAGAATGTATTGGAGTATTTTTTTTCTGGGAGGCCACCCCAGGGACCAGCAATAAAAGAACCACAGAGGGAGATAGAGACCGAAGAAACCCAGCCCAAGGTAGTTCAATGGGGACTCACTTCCTCTAGGACCTCCTAGGAATAGCACAAAGCACATCCCAGGGTTGTCCCCTGGCAGGACCCGGGGCAGAAGCGCTTGCCCAGGGGCCCAGGAATGGAACATTCCTGTACTTCCCGGCTGCACAGGATGTGGACCAAATCAGCATCTGCTGAGCTCCAGGTGGCACACTCCCTCCCCCGGGACAGATGTGGGGATGTGTGCCCTTTCCGGCTGCAAGAGGGCATCTGCATCAATGGTAGATGCAGAGTACAGTGTCCTGGGAGGCCTGGATGTTGGGCAGGCACCAGGCTGCCTGCTTAATGGACACATCTTTCTGCACACCTCTGAGGAATGGCTTGTCACTCGTGCCTAGGTGGGCAGTGTGTCTTCCCCTTGCAGGACAAAGTTAAGGACAGTGCATGATATAAGACCCTATTTATGTTCCGTTTGTTCATGGTACAAGCCCAAGAACCCCTCCAGTGGCCCTGCTTAGGCCCAGGGCCAGAGAACACTTGAGGCAGCAGAGAGCCCACAGCAGGGGTGGCCAGCAGGAGAGAAGCAGCCAGGCATGCCACTCACCACTGCCTGCAGGTCTTTCTGAGCCCAGAGCTGGCAATGACCGTCCTCAGCCTGGGAATAGGCTGAGCTCCAAAAGTGCTTTGAAAAATCTGCTGTTCGTTGCTGGAAAGCTTGAACATATCTTCCCACTAGAATATGCAGCATGGCTCCTCCAGCCCCAGCCCAATCCTTGGAAACCCACAGTACCATTGAAGGGGTCAGCTCATAACAGGATCCTCATGGAAAGCACAGTCAGGACTGTAACTTGGGACCCAGGGGCACAAAGTCTCTGCTGTACTTTGAATGTGACCCCCTAAATTCATGTGTTGGATGCATAACCAATCCCCAGTGCAACAGAGCTGAAAGCAGGAACCCTGAGGAGCTGATTAACCCATGGGGCCTCTGTGATCCTGAATGGATTAATGTTGCCATCTCGAGGGTGGAAATGGGTCCCACATGAAAGGAGAAGTTCACCTTACCTAGGGATTACCTCAGGAGAGTGCTTGCCTAGTGCACATGAACCCAAGGGTTCAAGCCCCAGTGCTGCCAGTTTTTAATGGGTGGATTCACCCCTTTCATTCTACATCTCTCACCCTCTTGCTTTCCACCATATAGCAAGAAGGCCCTCGCCAGATTCCAGCCTCTCTCTCTCTCTCTCACATTCCCAGCCTCCAGAATCATGAGCCAACGTATTTCCATTTGTTGTGAATTAATTCCCCGGTGTCTGCATTTATGTGATCACAGCATGAAGTGGACTATGCCTACAGCGAGGGCAGAGGATCCTCCTCCTCCTCCTTCTCCTACCCCCTCAGCCACTGGACAGTGGCACCTGGCTTGGTGTCCCAAGCTCCAAATTCTGGACAGCAATTCCTGCTGCCCAGGCAAGAACTCTATCAAATAGAGGCCAGGACGAAGTAGATAGAGGTTGAAGAGCTTCCAGGGTTAGGAGGGAGAGGGGGAGGCTAACACTGTACAGTGTCCTTGGCTGAAAGGAACAGCCTCTCCCAAGAACCAGAGAGAGGTCCCCCGCAGAGTACCTCCTTGCTCAGACCCCAGCTCCTGAGGGCTCCTCCTGCAAGGTCCCAGTCTTCCCACCTTGCTTCCCTAGCACCTGCCACAGCCTCCATTTTCTAGATGGGCAAACTGAGGTCCAGATTATCCAGCCAGTTGGTGGCAGAATTTAGACCTGGACACAGAGCCACTAACCCCCAGCCAGCCCACCTCATTGCCAAGAAAGTAGAAGAAAAGCTCATGTTTACTGAATGACAGAGGTGCTTAGCCTTTGCCTCCGGATGGTAGCCTGGAGCACATCTTTTGGGAAATTACAGGTATCACTTTATCTTCCAGGGGAAAAAATAACCAGAGAAAATGTCTGCAATTACAGCTCATCACCGCTGACTGTGTAACTGCAGGCTAAGCAGCTGGTAATCAGAGGACCGGAGACAATGAGATTTGGTCTTTATTTAGAACCCTTCCACTCCCCCACCTCAAATCTTCTCGTGTGATGTGACACAGGGAACCAGGTTTCACGAACACTCACTATAGACCTTTCTGTCTTTCCACACAGAGGCCAGGCCACTGACCCATGGCCGTCAGTGGAGATTCCAGTGTGATTTTCCCCAGGGGCCAGGCGGAGTGTCCCTGAGCCCGACCAGGCTCCCTCGCTTGTCCATTTGATCTTTTGGTCCCTGTAGATCCCATCTCTATAGATATTTTGTAGAGAAGAGCAAATAACAAGCACTGACAAGCCAGGCAAGGCCTGTCTGCATAGAGATGATAGTCCAGCCTTGGAGACAGATTGCAAACAGGGCAGTGTATAAATAAAAGAACCCCAGCATGTTACAAGAGCTGTGAGGTGATCAGACAGAGGTAACACTGGGAGGACACAAGGGGTGATCAACAAAGGCATCTCTGAAAAGGTGACACATCAGCTGAGACCTGCAAGAGGACAATGAGCTGCTTAGGGATGGTCAAAGGTTCAGGAGCCATGGGTGCAAAGGCCCTGAGGCAAGAAAGATGCACAGGTGTTGGGCTCTGTGGGAAACCAGTGAGTGTCTGGAACCCAGTGGGAAAGGAAGAAGATGGAGCAGATGAGCTTGAAAAGACAATAAACAGACACAGTGGTGCACACCTGTGGTTCCAGCTACTTGAGATGTTGAGGTGTAAAGATCATTTGAGCCCAGGAGTTCAAGACCAGCCTGGGTAACATAGAGAGACCCTGTCTCAAACAAAATAAGACAGCAGAAGAAACACTACATTGGGCAAAGGAGTTTGGATTTGAGGCCATTGATAGATGTTAACCAAAGGACTGAAATGGTCTGGTTTATATTTGGAAAATATTCTGACTGTTGGGTGGAGAATGGTTGGGGAAAGGATGACCACGTTTAGTAGTGACAAACTAAATGGTGAGGAAGATATTTATTCAAATGAATTTTTCAGGTGGTGCTCGCACTTTGGATTCCTGTGGGAAGAGAAGCAAGTAAATGCCTCCCCAGCCAAGCAGGAGAGTGGACAGGGAGGCCATCTAACAAGGCGGGCAGGGTGGACCAGACATACACAAAAGAGAAGTGCCATTCTGCAGCCCACCTGCCCTCAAATCCATTCCTCATCTTTGCCTTGCAGCTGGGGTTGGGGCGTATTCAAATGAAACCCCTAGAGGTCCATGAGTTAGAGGCTTGGTCCTGAGGGTGCTGCTAATGCTGTGGAACCTTTAAAAGATGGAGCCAGAGGAGGTCCTTAGGTCATGGGGCAGGGGGCCTTCAGAAGGGACTGTGGGACCTTAGCCTCTCCTCTTCATACACATGCCCCTATCATGATATGATACAGCCAAGAGCACCCTCACCAGAGCTAAGTTAACACCAGCGCCATGTGCTTGAACCTCCAAAACTGAACTAAAAGAACCTCTTTTTTATAAAGTTACCCTGCCTCTAGTATTTTGTTATAGTAATGAAGAACAGACCAATACGCCTGCTCTTCCCTATATTGCCACAGCTCCATTCTCATATCAACTGGGCTCGATCATGAGAGACATCTGATAGAGGTTGGAGGGCAGGAGAAAGAGGGGAGTTGGGGCTGGTCCTCCTCTCTGTCCTAAGCAGGGCCACAGAAACAGCTGCTTCTCCTCTGTGGCTCCCTCTCCCAGCAGGAAGGCCTCAAACAGCCATAGCTTCTGCTGAGCTACCCTTTGTCTTCCATCCCACAGAGAGCCATAGCTTCCTGCTTTTACAAACCCCTGGGTTACTTCTTTATCCCTCATTTAACTTCTCTGTTCTTCCATCATCTGTGCAACCCAGTTCCTATAAAACTCCCCACTTTGTTCAGCATTTAGAGTGGTTTATGGATTCCTGACTGGACCCTGACAGGGCTGCCTGAGGTGGGAGGTGCAGAATTGATCTGTGTGAAGCTCTAAATTTTATTCTTAGCCAGGCATGGTGGCACAGGACTGTAAACCCAGCACTTTGGGAGACTGAGGCAAGAAGATTTCAAGTTTCAGTCCAGCCTAAGCAACTGTCTCAAAACTTTTTTAAAAATTCTCTTCTTATGTTGATCCTATCCCCTGCGATTTTGAGTATCAGCCTCCAGAGTCAACCATAACTCCCTTCAGAAGCTAAAACCACAGGGCCTAGTGGCAGAAAGAGACCTTAAGGATGTCCTCACCCTAACACCTGCCTAATGCTGCAATCCTGTTTGTTGTGTCCTACCCACTGGTCTTAAGATGAGCCTGATCACTTTCAGGGATGGTGTATTAGTCAGCTACTGCAGCAATAATGCTTTGTAGGGCCGGGGATTTAGCTGTGGTGCTGCCGCCGGCCTTGTAAGTGTGAGATCCCAAGTTCGATCCCCAGTACCACAAAACATAATAATAATAATAACGCTTTGCAACAAGTGACTATTATAAAATTCAGTGGCTTAGAGTAGCACTGTTTCTTCTTGTTTTTAACTGCAGATCAGCTCAGGTGACTCTGCTGAAGGATGAAGGGTGGTGGAGTTGGACTTCACCTGGGTTCCAGTCTGCTCTGTGACCTGCCCTTCGCCCAGAATCTACCTAAGCATCCTTCTCACAGGAGATTCTAGGAGCTCATAAGGGCAAGTTGACCTACACGAGCTTGTTAGTAGCCTTTGCCTATATCACATCTGCCAAAATTCCACTATGAGTCCCGTAGCCGGGGGCAACATCAATGGGGTAGGAAAATATATATGCAAAGGGAAAATCAATATGACTCCTAAAGACTAAGCAAAGTTGAGAGCTGATCTACAGCCCCCTCCAACTGGGCCTGGGAAACCTCATGTCAGGGAGGGAAAGCAGCTGTAGCTGGGGACAGAAAAATATAATGAATATTTAAGTTTTCAAACATTTCTTACAGTAAAAGACATATTACCATAAATCCCCCTCACTTCAAGCATGCTCATCCCATTGTTTCTGCTGCTTACTGAAGCAGTTCTAGAATGTTCTTTCCTGAGTGTCTTTTTTTTTTTTTTTTTTGGTACCAGGGATAGAACTTGGGACCTTGTGCTTTTGAGGCAGGCAGTGAAACAACTGAGCTAAATCCCCGGCCCTCCTAAGTGTCTCTTTTTAGTTGTGCTGTCATGGCTGCTTCAGTGTCCTGAACTGATTCAAAATGTTTACCTTTCATGGTTATTTTGACATGGTGGAAGAACAAGGAGTCACACGGAGCCAGATCCAGTGAATAAAATGAATGAGGACACACTGTGGTGTTTTTATACACCTACCTTTCGGTTGGATGGCATTTGACAGCTGCATTCACTGTATTTTTTATCACACCTCTTAACAACACTCATGAAGGAGGACTTCCAGAACTGCTTCAGAAAGCAGCAACAATGATGGGATGTGTTTGAAGCAAGTAGTATCTTGAGGGAGATTAATGGCAATGTGTCTTTACTGTGATAAATTTAAACACACCCTGTAGTTTTCAATTACCCCTGTATTAATCAGGATGGAACAGATAGGCTGCAGTAACAAATATTCCCACTATCAGAGTCAATGAGCACAAACCAGAGTTTCTACTCACCCTGCATGGACAACACAAATTGGCAAGGGCTGTGTTCATTATGGATAATGGTGAAGGACACGGTAAAAAAAAAAAAAAAAAAAAAAAAAAAAAAAAACATGTACAGGTCTTAAAGTTGCCACCCAGACATGAAACATGTCTACTTAGATTTTACTGATTACAGTGACTCATGGACTGGGGGGTACAGCTCCGTGGTAGAGCACTTGCCTGGAATAGTCAAGACTCTTCTGAATTCCATCTCCAATTCCATAGGACACTCTTCAATTTAATCCATAACTCTCTCTTGCTCACTCCCTCTCCTCCTTGCTGTCTGATTCCACTCATTTAACAAATATGGATTGAGATCCAACTATATGGCAGTGTTTGGGGCTATCCTGTGGACACAGCAGACCCAGCCTGACTGAGAGCAGTTGATCATGGTACCAGCAACCAAGCAAACCCCAGGTCCACCTTGTTTCTCCAGCTAAACCAACATGTCTTCCTGGGTCCCTGTCTTCTTCACTCACTGCTTCTAATCCATGAGCAAATCCTATCAACTTCACTCCAAAATCATTCTAAGTCTGGCTCCTCCTTCAATCACTGATGACCCTTACCGTTTCCTGTCACCTGAACTCCTACAGACCCCCTACCTTGTCTCCTTATACCACCCTTCTGCTTTAAGTCTATTCCCAAAATGATCTTCTTAAAGAGCCAATGGGGTAAAAATAAAAAATAAAAATAAAAAATAAAAAGAGCCAATGGGAATGGAGGAGCCAAATTTAAAAATACGTAAAATAAACACAAGTCATGTTAAGTGCTATGTGGGAAACAAATGAGGTGCTGATAGAGTGAAGATTCACAGGGACCACCTGGAGACAGGTGGTTAGGGAAGGCGACCACCTGCATCTGCCATGGGTCACTCTGGCCCCACCCCCTGCTCCATCATTTGCCGCAGCAATCAGTCCTGCACACACCAGCCTCTGTGGCCACGTCAGCCTGCAGTGACTCCCCGTGCTCTTCAGTGACTTTGGAACAGAACCCCTGAGGGCCTCACTCCCATACAGCTCTGGAGAGTAAGTGACTTGGTGTCCTGGGAGGCAACCTTGGCCAATGGGGCACAGACCAATGGATGAATGCTTTCCCCTGTCATTCCCTGGGTGCACAGGTCTGAGATGCACATTCTACCATCCCAAAGGATCTGCCCCCTGTGACTACAGCCAACCTCTATCTCTGCTTCCCCTGCTTCCCTGCTGGTTGCCTTACTTGCTTCCACCTCAAGAATCATATTCCTGAATAAATAAATGCTCCTCTGGGGATCCACCATTGGAAGAACCCAGGCGGAAGCAGGGGCTTCCCCAGCAAGTGACAGCCAAACCCAGCTTGGAGCTGAGGGGAGGGAAAGGGTACCCTGGGCAGCAGGTACAATGGTGTGTCTGAGACACCCAGGGGAGTAAGGCTGGAGTCTTGTGGGCAAGGTGCAGAGCAGGAGGGTGGGAGTGCCAGGGACCAGCCACACAGGACCTTCTGGGTAGGGCCAGAGACTTGGGACTTCCTCCCAAGTTACTGGGAAGCTATGAAAGAGCTGAGCCAAGAGAATTCCCATAACCAAATCTGTCTTTGAGGAAGGTGGCTTCTTGTGCTCTCTCCATGGCATTTCTCTGTGTGTGTCTTGCATTCTTCCTTTCTTGTCTTCCTTTCTTCTTTCTTAACCCAGTTTTCCTCCACCTTACATGACTGCCCTGTGCCTATTTGTCCCTCTCCCTCTCCCTCTCCTGGTTTCCTCTCCCTCGACCTTCCCTGTTCCTCTACAGCCTTTGCTTTCCCTTAATGAGATAGTGAGAGGGAATTAGGAATGCAAGGCACTGCAGTAATGGGGACCACATTTCTGAGCCCATTCAGGACAAAGGTCTGAGAAATTCCACAACTCGCAGGTGTGATAAGGCAATGTTTGAAATTGGGGCTTTTGTGGGAGTTCTGATATGTATGTAAGGGGTCAAATGAAGAAATTACTGACCCAAGAGGTGGGAAAAGAAGTACAGGGATGAGCAGTGTGAGAGAGAATGACATCCGACTTCTCACTGAGACCCATCACCATAGCTGCATGACGGGGGCAGGTTATGTCCTTTCTCTAAAACTCAGATCCACCCCCAGCACTGAGGAGCAGAGCCACCCCCAGCGCCAAGGAGGTGAGTCGCATGGGTGCCAGCAGCACACATCACCCCCCACCCTGCAATGAGAAAACACATAAACAAGTCTTAAAACCAGACTTCCAGATCACCTAAAGCAACCCCAAAGGGAAACAAGATGGAAAAATCTGAAACTCAACCACCTGGATTCCCTGAACTGGCAACAAAAGAAGATCTGGAAAAAATGAAATCAAAAATAATTTCTCAGATAACAGGAGAGATTGTGCCCATAGTGCAAAACATGATTAATAAATGTAGAGGGGACACAGATTAAAAAAAATAGAGGAGCTGAGAAACATGATGGAATCCCAACATAGGAAACAAATGGAATCCATAAAACAGTTGCAAACAGATGTCCAGGAGATAAAAAGCTCCATTGAAAGTTTATGTAGCTGAATGAGCAATGTGAGGACAGAATTTCAGATATAGAAGATAAGATTGCAATTAGTGACCAGGAAAAGAAAAATTTCTTTAAATAGTAAGAGACCATGAGAAATCAATCCAGCAGCTGCTAGATGATGCAAAGAAGAATAACATAAGACTGATCAGAGACAGTGAAGAAACAGGAGAGAGTGCAGATGACATAAAAAAGCTCTTCACAGAAGTGATGGCAGAAAACTTCCCAAGTAGAGGAAAAAAACTTGACACAGATAAGTGAGGCATATAGGACTCCAACTAGCCTTGATCAAAAAAAATCTACACATCGGCATATAATAGTTATGATTCCAGAAACCCAAAAGAATAGCAAAATTCTACAAGCAGTTAGAGAAAAGAAATAAGTCACATACAAAGGAAAGCCCATCAGAATCACAGCAGACTTCTCAATGCAACCCTCAAGGCAAGAAGAGCTTGGAGTGATGTATTTCAAGCCTTAAAGGAAAACAGACTCCAACCCAGATTGATGTACCCTGCAAAACTATCTTTCAAAATTGATGGAGAAATAAGATACTTTCATGGCAAAGACTACCTTAGGAACTTCATGAATACCAAACCAGCACTCCAAAAAATTTTAGACACTATCCTAGGAAAAGACAACAAGGATCACAACCCCAGGAAGCCCAGCAGAATGAATCTATCAGACACAACAAGAAATTGAATGCAAAGGAGGAGAATCCAACAAAAAGAAAAAGTCATGACAGTGAAAAGTCAATATGTATCAGTCATAACTATCAATGCTAATAGTCTCAATTCACCAATCAAAAGAAATAGACTGGCAGAATAGGTCAAGAAGCAAGATCCAACAATATGCTGCATCCAAGAAACACACTTAATTCAAAAAGAAACTCATAGACTCAAAGTTACAGGGTGGAAAACAATACTTGATTTGACAGGAACCTGAAAAAAAGCAGGAGTAGCTATCCTCTTTGCAGATCAAGTGGATTTCAAACTAACACTGATTAAGAGAAAAAAAGAAGGACACTACTACTTGTAAAGAGAACAATCCAAAAGAAAGAGATGACAATCATAAACATATATGCACCAAACACTAGTGCACCCAGCTATATAAAACAAATACTAACAGACAGGAAAAATCAAATAAGCTCTAATACAATAGTAGTGGGGGATCTCAATACCCCACTGTCACAAATAGATAGATCAACTAGACAAAAAATAACCAATTAAATACTAGAACTCAATCAAACTCTTGAATAAATGAACTTAACAGATGTTTACATAGTGTTCCACTCCGAAATATCAGAATACACATTCTTTTCAGCTGCACGTGGGTCATTCTATGTGGTCAAAACAGACCAGATACTCACTCATAGAAAATGTTTAAGTAAGTGCAAAGGAATTGAAGTTATCCCCTGTATATTATCAGACCATAGTGGGATGAAATTGGAGATCAATAGCAAAAGAAACTGCAAGAATTTGATAAACACATGGAAATTGAACAACACACTTCTGAATAACCAATGGGTAACAGAAGAAATTAAAAAGAAATCAGACAGTTCCTTCAATTAAATGACAATGACAATATAACATGTCGGAATCTATGGGACACAAGGAAAGCAGTCTTACGAGGGAAATTCATAGCAGTGAATACTCATATTAGGAAAACAGAGCAAGCCCAATTAAACAACTTGATGCTGAACCTCAAGCTTCTAGAAAATGAAGACCAGGACAAACCAAAAGCTCATACAAGGGAGGAAATTATAAAGATCAGAACAGAAATCAATGCAATGGAGACTAAGAGAATGATACAAAAAATTAATGAAGCCAAGAGTTGGTTCTTCGAAAGAATAAACAAAATGGACAAACCCTTAGCCAACCTTATCAGAAAAAGCAAAGAAAAGGCCCAAATCCATGCAATTAGGAATGAAAAGGGTGAAATTACAATAGACCCAGTAGAAATCCAGAGGATTATCAATATCTACTTTGAGAACCTATACACCAATAAGATGGAAAACACAAAGAAATGGATAGATTCCTAGATAAGTATGAATTACCAAAGTTAAATGAAGAAGCCCTAAAAATTCTCAACAACCCAATATCAATCAATGAAATTGAAAACGTAATTAAAAACTCACCAACTAAGAAAAGCCTGGGTCCTGATGGCTTCACTGCTGAATTCTACAAGACATTTAGAGAGGAACTATTGCCACTACTGCTTAAACTCTTCAATGAAATTGAAAGGGAAGCAATATTCCCGAATTCATTCCTGGAAGGAAGCATCACCTTGATCCCAAAAGCAGAGAAAGACCCAACTGAAAAAGAGAACTATAGGGCAATCTCACTAATGAACATAGATGCAAAAATCCTTAGTACAATATTGGCAAATAGAATGCAAAAGATCATCAAGAAGATCATACACCTTGATCAAGTGGGATTCAACCCAAGGATGCAGAGATGGTTCAACATACACAAATCAATAAATATAATACACTATAGCAATAGAGCCAAGGACAAAAGCCATATGATCATCTCAATAGATGCAGAAAAAACATTTGACAAAACCCAACACACATTTATGATAAAAACCCTACAAAAAATTGGAATAGATGGTCTCTACCTCAAACTGATAGAAGCCATCTATGAAAAACCAACAGCCAATATCATACTAAATGGTCAAAAACTGAAATCTTTCACACTAAAATCAGGCACAAGACCAGGATGTCCACTATCACGACTCCTGTTCAATATAGTTTTGAAGGGCCGGGGATTTAGCTCAGTGGTTCCGCCGCCTGCCTTGCAAGCGCAAGGACCCGAGTTTGATCCCCGGTACCAAAAAATATATATATATGTATATATGTATATATGTATATATATATATATATAGAGAGAGAGAGAGAGAGAGAGAGAGAGAGAGAGTTTTGAAAACATTAGCCACAGCAATTAGATAAGAGAAAGAAATAAAACAAATAAAGATAGGAAATGAAGAAGGCAAATTGTCATTATTTGCAGATGACATGATACTCTATATAGAAGACCCCAAGAACTCCACCAAAAGTCTTCTAGATTTCATAACCAAATTCAGTCAAGTAGCTGGTTACAAGGTCAACACACAAAAATCAATAGCTTTCCTCTACACGAACAACAGACTCACTGAGAGAGAAACAGGACAATTCCTTTCACAATAGCATCCAAAAAACTGAAATACCTAGGAATCAACTTAACAAAAGAAATCAAAGACCTCTTCTCTGAAAACTATAGCACTCGGAAAAGAGAGATTGAAGACAGTATCAGAAAATGGAAAGACATCCCTTGGTCCTGGGTAGGAAGAATCAACATAGTGAAAATGGCCATACTTCCAAAACTGCTATATAGATTCAATGAAATCCCAATTGAAATCTCAGCAGCATACTTCATGGACCTTGAGAAAACAATCCAAAACTTCATCTGGAACAAGATAAGACCTAGAATAGCAAAAGCAATTCTAAGCAACAGAGACATGACAGGGGCTATCACAACCCCCAACTGGAAACTATACTACAAAGCTACAGTGATAAAAGCAGCATGGTACTGACAAAGAAACAGACCTGAGGACTGGTGGAACAGATTAGAAGATGCAGAAACAACTCCAGACACACTCACTCAGCCACCTCATTTTGACAAAGGAGCCAAACACCCTCACTGGAGGAAAGAAGCCCCTTTAATAAATGGTGCTGGAAAAATTGGGTTTCAACTTGTCAAAGATTAAAACTAGACCTATATCTCTCACCATGCACTAAACTAAAATCAAAATGGATGAAAGGTCTAAATATTAAAACAGAAAAGCTGAACCACCTGGAACAGGTAGAACTCTTGAAGACATTAGTGTAGAAAAAGATTTTATGAACAAAACCTCAGTTGCCTGTGAACTAGCACAAACAATCAACAAGTGGGATCTCTTCTTATTAAAAAGCTTCTGCATGGCAAGAGAAACCACCAACAGTGTGAAGAGACAACCCACAAGGTGGGAAAAATTTTTCACCTGCTGTTCCTCAGACAAAGGTCTACTATGTAGAATCTATAAAGAACTTAAAAAAAAAACAAACCTCCCAAATTTAAAGACCCAATCCAAAAATGGGCAACTAAAATGAACAGACATTTCTCAGACAAAGAAGTAGAAATAGCAAATAAACATGTGAAAAAATGTTCAACATCACTGGTAATTTGAGAGATGCAGATGAAAACAACACTGAGATTCCACCTCACCCCAGAAAGAATGGCTGCTACCATGAAATCAACCAATAACAAATGCTGGTAGGGGTGTGGGGAGAAAGAAACCCTTCTCCACTGCTGGTTGGAGTGTAGACTGGTGCAACCACTGTGGAAATCAGTATGGAGATACCTCAAAGAACTAGGACCGGAAGTCCCATTTGACCCAGCTATTCCCCTGCTGGGGATCTTCCCCAAAGAATTAAAAGAATCATACCACAGGATATATGTGCACCCATGTTTACAGTGGCACAGTTTGTAATAGCTAAAGCTTGGAAGCAGCCCAATTGCCCATCAACTGGAGACTGGATAAAGAAAATGTAATTTGGTTACAAAATTGAGTACTACTCAGCCATAAAAAAATGAGAAATTAGAGACATTTATAGCTAAATGAATGCACATTGAGGTGATACTCTTAAGTGAAATAAATAGGACACACATGAGTAAATACCAAATAGTTTCTCTAGTGTGAGAAACTGAAAGTGTAAATAAGGACTGAAAGGTATAATAGATAATGTGAAATAAGAAGAAAAAGGGCAAAGGGGAAGGGGAAGTAGGAGGGATGGGGAAAGGAAAGTTGGGAATGGAATTAATATGAGAAAATGAAAAAACAGAAACAGAATCTTTGTAAATAGGGAGGGATGGAGGGGTTGAAGGGAGGGCAGGAGAAGGGGGAAAATAAGAACCGAGAAAGATTATGTAAAGGTGCAAATTTCCAATGATGAATATCATTATATTGTATACCTAAAATGGACCAATAAATTTAATTTAAAACTATAAAACAAAACTCAGATCCAACATTTGGAAAAATGTAATAATAATATAGAATACATCAGGACTCTTGGTCACATACACACACACCAACTAATTTAAAGAGAGAAGAATCTATCCTTACAGAATACAGGAAAGAGGGCCGGGGATTTAGCTCAGTGGGTCTGCCGCCTGCCTCAAAAGTGAAAGGTCCCAAGTTCGATCCCCAGCACTAAAAAGAAAAAAAAAAATACAGGAAAGCAAACCCACACAGGTGTCCAAGAAGAGCAGGGCAGAGCTTATTTCTCTTCTGCTTGGTTGCTCCAAACCAGCATCTTCTACTTCCTAGCCATGCCGGGCAAGCTGGAACACTTTGATTTCCTGGGCCGTGCAGTGTAGCTCAATGGTAGAGCACTTGCCTAGCTTGTGTGAGGCCCTAGGTTCCTTTCCCAGTACTGAAGAAGAAAAAAAAAGAAAGAAAAACAGTTTGGTGTCACCTGCCTTGTAAGCGCAAGGTCCAGAGTTTGATTCCTGGTACAAAAAAAAAAAAGCTCTGTTTTCATCATGTTGGGGATTTAGCTCAGTGGTTTCGCCACCTGCTGCACAAGTGCAAGGACCTGAGTTCGATCCCCAGTACAAAAAAAAGAAAAACAGTTTGGCTTCCTGGAAAAAGACTGATATACATATACCACATACATATACCAATTCCAAAATCCTAGGAGGCATCTGGGCCAGAGTAAGTCAGGTGATAGATACATCTGGACCAATCAGCTGTGAGAGGGAAGTCTGAGTGACTCAATTCATATTAGCATGGACCAAGCAACTCTCATTCTGGGCAAGGTTGTAGGTTGTAGTGTACTAACTTGATTATAAGAGGCCCAACCTGGAACCAGTCGTGTTGTGTGTGTGTGTGTGTGTGTGTGTGTGTGCGTGTGTTAGATGTGAGAACTGAAGAGATATCTTACCACCCAAAAAAAGAAGGAAGGTGTGACCAGGCAGTTAACACCCCAAAACTGAGTTCCTAAAATGGGATCAGCCTGTAAAGTGCTCACAGCTCAACACACCATAATGGGGCTCATTGTTGCCACCTGGAACCTGTGCCACCATTTACTCCTCCAGCAAAACTTCCATAGAGCTGTCCTGGTTGCTATGACCCCCTCAAAAACCCCTGCTCTCTGCTCCCTGCTCCATGTGGACCAAGACCACTTTTGAGTTCGTGCCTGCCCACATTGCCAAAGGCTCAGAGAGCTTCCTGTCCTTAGCCTTCATTATTTCTCAGCCACTCTCAACATATTTTTCCCCTTTGTCCTTGAAATTCTTCTCTTGTTTCCAGCTTCTCCTGGTTTTCCTCCAACTTTATGGGCCTGTACTTTCCTATCTCCCTCACTGCTTCTCTTTGGCCCATCAACGTTGGCATGCCTGGCAGCTCAGTCCTTGCCCTGCCCTCTTCCTGTGGCTCCCACTGGCATTCCAAGGGTCTCAGCCACTCCTGTGTCTTCATAATGTCATCTCTTGCCAATGGTCCTCAACTTTCTACTCCAACTCTCACCTCTCAGCAAATCTCCAGATCCTGGATCCAAATGCCAGACTAATTGGCACCTGTTCATAGACCACTGGAACTCAACAGGGCAAATTTAGTTCCCTCTGCCCTGACTTTTCCAGCCTGTGGTGAATGGCTCCCACTGTTGTGACTGGACAACTGAAATACTGACTTTCTTGTACCATTAAAAAAAGCATCTTGCCAGGGATTTACCTCAGTGGTTCTGCCGCCTGGCTCGAAAGCACAAGGTCCCAAGTTCAATCCCCGGTACAAAGAGACGGGGGGCGGGGGGGGGCAATAATCTCATGGCAAAGTTTCTGTTCCAGCCAAAATACCTAGGGGACAGCTGAGAGTCCTTTCTCTGATCATCTGCATCCAATCCATCAGTGAGTCCTGCCAACTCTGCTCATCAATCACAGGCTGAACTCATCCCCTTCTCTTCATCCATGTCCATGCTGCCGAGATGCCTGCACTTCCTCAGTCACTCCTAACTGCTTTCTTTGCTTTCTCTACTGCCCTACACAATCCATTCTCCATTCAGCAGCCAGAGGGATGATTTTAAATTTATAAATCAGATCATGTTGCTTCCCTGATTAAATCACTTTCTTTAACACTCAGAATAACATACCAACTCCTTACTCTGACCTACAGAGTTCCCCTGATCTGGTTCCGACCTCCATCCCCAGGGTCATTACACATGGTTCTTCTTCTCCCACTCTGCTCCAGGCACCCTGATCTCTTCTGTTCCTCTAATACACCAAGCTTCCTCCAGCCTTTGCACCAACTGTTGCTCTACCTGGTCCGCTCTCCACCACAGCCTCTGTACTAATTTTGCATCTTTATCAGAGAATAATGTACAGAAGAAAAGATTTATTTGGGTCATGGTTTTAAAGGTTTCAGTCCATAGCCAGCCAAGGCTGGCTGCATTGCTTTTAGGACTGTGGCAAGGCAGAAACACATGGAGGAAAGGTGAGGTAGACCAGAGGTGCTCATCTCATGGCAGCGAAGGAGAAGAAGAAGTGGGGGGGGATATAGTCCCAAGGGCACATTGCCATAACCTACTCTATTCAACTAAGTCTCACTTTCTAAATTTTTGTCACCTCTCATTAATCCCATCAAATTTTGAAGCCATCAATGGAATAATCCACTGATGCAGTTAAAAATCTCATGATCTAGTCTCCCCACCTCTGAACATTGCTGCTCTGGGGACCAAGCCTTCAACACAGGAGCCTTTGGGAGACATTTCGTATCCAAAACATGACACACTCCAACCCTCTTCTGACTGCCCAGCTCCTCTTCTTTTCCAGCCCTTGACTTAAAAGCTATTTCCTCCAAGAGGCTGTGTTTGACTACTCTACCTAAAGAAGAGACTCCATTGCTCGATACCCATCAATTTCTGATTTCTTTGCATAGAACGTATCACCATTTATACTTTTCAAGTTTAATTGTTTATATTCTCACCAAAATATAATTCCCATGAGAGGAAAAACCTCATCTCTGTTATTTCTTTTATTCCCCATGTCTAAAACAATGCCTGTCACATAATTTTAATAAATATTAAAAACTAAGAAATGCTAAAGGGAAGAAAGAGTAATAAACCAATAACTATAAAAAGAAAGAAAGGTCATTGAGAGATACACAAGTGCAACAGGCCCTTGTGGGAGTGCCTGGTGAGAGAGAGAGAGCAGAGTGGGGGAAGCTGCGACCAGAACACTGGGCAGGGGCAGAGGTGAGGCAACTCCAGAGTCTCTAGAAAGAACCCCAGAATGACCATCACTTGCAATTGTCAGATACAAGCAGCAGTGGGAGGGAAAATAGGGACATGGCACAGAAGAATCAGAGGTTAATTGAAAGTCTATGGAACAAATTTGTCATTCATCACCTTCCAGCTCCACTTCTGCCTAACAGAGCAACAGGCCCCTCAGTAAAAACCAGAGGACTCCGGGATAAATCAATGAAACCGTTTGTAGACACTGGGGGCTGCCAGTACACTGTTGGTGTGCTAAAGGAAACCTCACCTCATTCTTCCGTGTGTGCCTCTACATCCTAGCTGCACAGCCACCTCCCTGGCCAGTCCTCATAAAGCATACCCAGACAGTAAGCAACCTATGCATGTGGACCACAGCACCTTGGTGGCACTTTTCCCATGCAGAGAGAGTACAGGAAACCCAGACCAGCCTCCTAGAAAAACTCCCCACATGAGTGTGTCCTCTGAATTCATGTGCTGCAAGTTTGGTCCTCAGTGTGGTGATATTGAGAGGCAGTGGAACCTTTAAGAAGTGGGGCCCAGTGGAAGGTGGTTAGATTATTAGGGGCACTACCCCAAGAAGGTATTAATATAGTTCTTGTAGGGCCCAGTTAGCACCAGGAGAGTTGTATAAAAAGAACAAGACTGGGCCCTCTCCTGTCTCTGGCCCCTGTCTGATAATGTGATCTCTTCTTTACCAGCGAGCTCTAATTAAAGACCAAACAAATAGGGCTGTGGTATCATGAACTTTCAGCTTCTAAAACTGTGAGCTAAATAAACCTCTTTTCTTTATAAAGTACCTAGCCTTAGGTATTTTGTTACAGAAACAGAAAACAGACTAAAACAACTTCTTTCCTTCATTCATCGATAGAAACAGAAAAATGAAAGTCACTAGACATGTGACAAATGGAAAAGAAATTTTAAGATTAAAAAAAGAAAATAAGCAGCAGTCAAACTACATCATCAGAGAAATGTTCAAAGACATTGTATCCATGAGAAGAAAACAGATTCGAATGAAAAATGAATCATCAGAGAATAAGAAAACAAGTTATTAGAATTTAAATCATATGGCTGCTGAAATACAAAGACAATAAATAATCTGAAGATAAAGTTGAGGAATTCTCCACAATGTAGAGTAAAAAATAGTGAGAAAATATGTGAGAAAAGGTAACAGACTTAGCAGACCAATCCAGGAAGTCTAACACAGGCACTCTAGAAAGAAGAGGAAAAAAAGAAATCAACTACTCAATAAAATTAGGAGTTTTCCAGAATTCAAGGCAGAATAGAAGCTTTCGACTAAAAGGGACTTATAAGGAAAATGAATTTTAAAATACTCACAAGCAGAACTCACTATTGGGAAGCATCCCATATCTATTGGGAAGGTATGGTTAAGATCCCACAAGTCTCCAGAGAAGGGAGCGAAGTTTCCCACAAAAGAATGAGGAATTACCTGTGGCTTCTCATCAGCAATACTGGATCTGGAAGGCAGCAGAGTTGCCCCTTCCACTTTCCAAAAGAAAATGATCTTGAAAATGTGTTCAAACTATCAAAGAAAGAAAAGTAAAGGCGCAGACATCCAAGAACTCAGAAGAGAAATTACCGCCTGTGTATCCTTTCTAAGGAAATTACTGGAGGAGATGTTCTAACAAAATGAACAAGATACTTGTAAAAGGGAGGAACCTAGGAAGAAGTCCTGTATGACGACAGCTGGTTAGGAAAAGAAGTCAGTGGACTGCAAAGATGGGATCTTCAAGAAGAGCACAAAGGGGCCCAAGGATTAGACAGCCTTAGCAAGTAACAAAAACATTTCTAAAATGATGAGGACAATTGTTAACTTCTACCAAAAAAGCCAGGAATTAAAACATGCACTTAAAACCTCCAGGGAAAAATAACTTATACAAAACAATTATGATCCTAACATGGAGCAGACTAAAATAAAGCATAATTTTGAACAACTGATAGAGAATACAAAGAGATGATCTATTTGGTTTTGATGTGGGAAACATTTTCCCTTAGGTCTTTGTACCAGGGTTGTGATTTCAGCTTCTAAAATATAAAAGAGGAAGAAAGATAATTCTTCTAAACCACCTTGTTCAACACAGAAAACAGTACTTACAGGATCATCAAAATGTAAAGGCATTTCCCTGGATTTTGACTTTTAAAATCAATCTGTGGATAAAACACAGATGACATAAATGTGGTTAAAGAAGAGAATGTAAATGTTACCAACTTTGACAATGTAAACAGAAAGCTGGAAGAAGCTGAGAAGTTAAAAGGTGTGGGTAGGAGAGGTGAGTGGAAGGACAGGAGATTTAATAATGTTTTCATCATGCTGAATGAGCCCGGAGAGTTACTGTCTCACTTTGAGGGAATAAGAATTGAGTATGTTAAGAACATTAATTAAAATCACTAAGGTAACCTGGGTGTGGTGGCACCAGCCTATAATCCCAGCACTCAGAGGGCTGAGGAAGGAGGATCACCACGAATTCTAGGTCAGGCTGGGCTACAGAGTGAGTTCAAGGCCAGCCTGAAATACATAGCAAGACTGTCTTAAAAAAACAAAAACAAAAAATAAAATTTTTTGTGAAGGAAACCAGTACAATAAATACATATATCTACCAAAAATAAGAGGCCATAGATGGGAGAAGTAAGCTAAGTCTTAAAGTCTTCATCTTTCACAGTAGTGAGTCAATATAGGTCTAAAGTTAACCAATTAAGAAATAGAGGTATAGCAATATTAGAAACCACAAAAGACCACAAAAAACAAAACCACAGTAGTTGCCTCTGAGGGACAGAACTACACCTACGGATTCATAGTGAGTTCTTTACGCAGTTCACTGAAAAGGAAATAAATCCAGACTATTTTACAGAAGATTCTGCATGATATGTTGACACTAACCAAAGTTATACTGCTAAACTACCACTCCAACCAAAAGTGTCTCTAAGGGCCGGGGATTTAGCTCAGTGGTTTCGCCCCCTGCTGCGCAAGCACAGGGACCCGAGTTCCATTCCTGGTACAAAAAAAAAAAAAAAAAGTGTCTCTAAAAGTTAGTGGTAAGGAAAATCCCCCAATGGGCAGGAGTTCAAGCAGCATCTTTGGTTGGCTACTAGCTGAACTGAGAGACGACCAGAAGTAGGAATCTACACTAGCTCATGCACTGTGGTTAATGGCTGAACTGGACAGTCAAGGACTTGGAAAGAATAAGATTGGAAGATGGAAACAACAGGAGATCTGGGGAAGAAGTATGTGGATAGACCCTTGGAGTGGGCACAGGATACAGATATGTGTGTGTGCCACCTGAATTCTCACCCATGGATCACTAGAGAGGAGGTTTTCCATAATTACTTGGGCAAGTTGATACATTTTGTGGATGCTCATTTGTATTTTCCCCCAGCCACCCTGGTATTTGCTCAGTAGCACCATATGCAAAATAACATACAGAACACAAAATAATGGTGGCAAAGATTAAGTCTATGTGAGGGCTTACCAATGGGAACACCCTCTCACAAAATCCATCTGACTCTTCCCTCTCCTGAGAGCCTAAACGAACAATGATAGAGACCAATACTGAGCCCTCAATATAACACTATGCGCAGGAGATCAACAAGACACCTGAGGGCAGGTTGACTTTGTTAAAGGGAGCAGCAATTTTTTCCTCCTTAATATATCTTCAGAATATAGTATTGCCTTCCCTGCCTACCAAGCTCTTGCAGCACTGTCCATGAACCTATAAAATCTCTTACCACCATTGTGATATTCCACACAATAATGTTTCTGATCAAGGAATTCATTTAGCAGAAGTAAAGCAACAGGGTCAGGCACATGGAATCAGTGGTCTTTCCCCATATTCATCACTCAGAGCAACTGGTCTGACAAAACAAGAAAGGGGCCTACTGGAAATTCAGCTTTGATGTACAAAACACATTCCAAAAAATTGGTTTCTGTTTTACAAGATGCAGTATATGATGTGAAGCAATGACCAACCTATGGTGGTGTTTTCCCAGGTGCAGAAGACAAAAGCCAAGGAAAAAGTGGGTAGAATTAGGGGTGACTCCTCTCACTATCATATCTAACAACTCAGAGGATTTTGTTTCCTATTATTTGAGGTTTTAGGAGCCAAAAGAGGAGCCACAGCCAGGGATTTAGCTCAGTGGCACAGTACCTGCCCGGAAAGTATGAGGTCCTGAGTTCCATGCCAGGTACTACAAAAAAAAAAAAAAAAAAGGAACCACAGATTTAGGAACCAGTGTTTCCATCAGGGACCCAATAATGGTTGCACTGAACTGGAAGTCAGGACTGACCCTGGACACGTTAGGCTCTTTCCTCCACTGAATAGACAGGCAAAGAGAATTGCTCTCTTGTTTTGTCTAACTGTAGACTGATTTATGAAAAGGTACAAAAGAAAATCCTCTTTTCCAACCCAAAATTTATTGTTCGGTATGAGTTTTAATACATATAAGAAAGAATATTACTGCCAGGGGTAGTGGTGCATGTCTGTGATCCTGGCATTCCTGAGGCTGAGGCAAGAGGAACAAAAATTTGAGGCCAGCCTGGACTATGTAGTGAGACCTGCCACAGAAAATAAAACAAAAACAAAAAAATCATGATACCTAATACAGACTAAAGTGATGGGGGTGGTAACCATTAATGTTGGTTCCAACAATAAAGAGTTAATAACTATAAAGCATAAAACATGAGCAAAATCTCAGCTCTCTTGATTCAGTATTATAATTTTCATGTTGTGACATATAAAGATAGTTTTTTTTTTCCTCTTCCTTAGAGGCTTCTGTCTTGAGAACCTCAGGTCTGGAGTTGAAGATCAATCTTACTAGGAGTATTTGAATCATGTTTGTTTAAATGTTTTAAGTAGTAACATTATCAGATTAAAATTTCCACTGGTTTTAATTTTAAAAAGAGACTTACTGGGCCAGGGATTTAGCTCAGTGTTTCCGGCGCCTGCCTCACAAGCACAAGGTCCCGAGTTTGATCCCTGGTACCAAAAAATAATAATAATAATAAATAAAGAAAAGAAAAGAAAAGTAAAAAGAAAGGTGAAATTTTTTTTTTTTTGAAAAGAGACTTACTGTCTTAACAATAAAGGAGAAACTAGATTGCTGCTGCATGAGAGGAACAAAGAACCCAAGAAATTCTCTGTTGAACCATTTAGTATTTCCATGTCCAAAAGAAGCTCTGTAATGTGAAATGTGCAGTAAGAGAGGGAGCTAAAACTATCAACTACACCCTCATAAAAGCAAAAACAGAAATATTTTCTTTCTTGCTTGTTAGATATGTGTGTTTGTATTTGCATATATTAATTAATTTCTTCCTCTCCCCCCACCTTTTCCTTTTATATAAGATAATTGGGAGTAATTAATTTTATAGTTTGGCCTTTAGGTTAAAGAATATTCAGACAGAACTGCAAGTAAACTTCATGGGGGATCAACATCTAGAAATGGATACCAAGACTGTCACTCAAAGGTGGATATGTTGATGGTTGGGGTTTTACATCTCTTCTTTTTGAGAACAAGGGGAGTGTCTTATACAAAAGATTACTGCACTTCATAAAGTTAAAATACATGTATTGTTATCATTAAGTTGAAGTTCACATATGTGTAAATGGACGCCAGGTAGCCAAAGAGGTGGACTGTCCCAGGCATTAAGCTGTTATCTCCCAACTTCAAGTCTGCCCTTCCAAGCCCTGTTTTGTGATTCTGGGGTCAGGACTTCACACATTGCATCTCTTCATTGCAAGCTGGATCCCTGGTAGGTTCTGGCAATAAGAGGACTAGGAGAAACTGCAAGGCTGGAAGAAAGAAGGAAAATGCCTTTTCTGCTGGCTTGCTCCTCTTGCCCATGTCATTCCACAGATCCCCCATCTAGCCGTAGTAGTTTTTCCAATGGTCCATTCTTTATGGCACAACCTCATCAAGCTTCTTCAGAAATATCAGCACCAGTCAGCTGGTGCCACAGTATCAGAGCTCCATGAGACCTCTTCTTCAAATTTCTAGTGTCATATAATCTCACCTAGCCCTTTGTGCTGCCAGTCCTAGGGGTGAATGCTTCTTTTCATGGTTACTATATCCATGCTACTGCCATGTTCCCTTTCTGCTTTTTCAGCCCTTCAATACATGTTTAGCCAATTCTCTAATATTAAATTCTTTGTGTTAAAATGACTTGTGCAGTTTCTGATTCCATGGCTGGACTCTGACTATGCAGGCAGACAACTCTAACCTTTTATTAGAAACTTCCTGTACAATTAAAAATTTTTTTTAAAACTCTTCATAAGAGTATGTATGTAGCTGGGTGTGATGGCACATGCCTGTAATCCCAACACTTGGGAGGCTGAGGCAGGAGGATCACCTCGTTTGAGGCCAGCCTGAGCTACATAGTGAGTTCAGGCCCAGCCTGAACTACAAAGGAAGACCCTGCCCCCCCCCAAAAAAGAGAGTGTGTGTGTGTGTGTGTGTGTGTGTGTGTGTGTGTTTTACTGGTAATGGAACATGGGCCTCATGCATACTAGATAAGCACTGTGCCACTGAACTATGCCCCAGCCTGGTGCTTCTTCTAATTAATCTGATTCTGTGATATAACTGCTACAAGAGTGCAGCTTGAAACTCCTCAGTGAGGAGTTGGGATATTTTCCCAGAGAGTATGGAGATCACTAAAGAAGTTTCAATAGATGAAGGGCATAGTCATATTCACTGGAGCCGGGTGTCCTTGGGATGACCTTGAGTGTCATGCCCCTCACTCTCAGGTGAGGCAGATCTTCAACAGAGACTTGCCCAAATTCCACATCTCCCCCATCACTAGGTAACTCCCCTAAACATGTCTGTGCTGTGTCTCTGCCCCTCAGAAACCTTGTTAGGACACTAGTTAGTGTGATAAACTAATTTGCAGTGAAGTGTTAGCAAATGAAAATGGTTTATCCGTCCTCGGGGTATTTTCATTTTAATGGAGACTCGGTTGACAAATATTTACTGAACAGTCTATTACATGCAAGAAACTATGTAAAACTCCTAGAGGGAGGCATGGCCTGACCTAAATAACTCGTCTCTAATGACAGAACTTGAGGCTCATGGGAGAAATGTTGTAGGCAGCAGATAACCTTTCTCTTCTCTGAATAAGCCACACAAGAATACGTGTTGGTCTGAATCCGCTCCCCTCCAGTGGAGGTGAATGTTTAACTGTCATCAGCTGAGTGGTGCTGACTCTTGCTGGAACTGTCTTTGGTGGTTCAGGAACCGATCCTTGCCTCTTTGGGGGGATTCATAGGTCTGCCCCATAGGAGGCCAGAAGGAGAATACTGGGGAGTTTCATTTCCTGCTCCTGGTCACCACTAGGCCCTTGTCTGCCTCTGTGTCCATGACCTCCACCCAGGCACACACTAAGGTCCCTGGGCACCTGGTTCTATGCCGGCGTGGAAGAGAGTATCCAAGGAGGCATGGGAGGGTGAGCTCGAGAAGATCTGATGTAGCCCAAGCTTCCATTTAGTGCGGGATGGATTCTCCTTTGGAAAGTGGAGGCTCCTCAGCCTGGTCTACTCTCTCCTTTTCTCTCCCCTCTCCTCTCCCCTTCCCTTTTCTTCCCTACCCTTCCCTTTCTTCTTCTGAGCAACCAGCCCAAAAGGGAGGATAACTAGCAGCAGGAAAGGATGGACAGGGATTTCCCAGCTGGAATTCTCAAACCCTTCCCTCTCACCTCCTCTCTCACCCCTGCCGAGCTTGACTGTACAGCACCACCCTCTCACCCACTGGCACCTCCCACTCAACCTGTCTGCTCCTCCTTTCTGGCACCACGAGAGGGACAGATCCTGAAGATGGTGGCAGAATGAGGAACTGGGGGTCAGAACCCCGGAGAATTCTTACGTAGGCCTTAACTCTGTTCCCATTTATAAAATGGGCATGACCCACGCACTTTTTTTCCCTAAGACCATCTCTAGAACTTCCCACTCCAACATCCCTGCCTGGCTCCCATTATTCCCATCCATTAAGAAACACTGACATCTTGTGGTTATCTAGGGACCCACAGCATGGACTTCAGCTTCCTCGAATAGGGACTATGGGTACAAAACCCTGAGATGAATTTCTCAGGGTTTGGGGGAGGGGAGAAGGGGGGTAGAGAGGGAGACAAGGTCATGCTCTGGTGCTCAAGCTGGTCTTGAACTTCTGAACTGAAGTGACCCTGCTGCCTCGGCCTCCCGAGTACTGGGATTACACAAGGGATAGGAGCACCTAGAAATGGGAGTTCCTCATTCTCAGCTCATACATCCCTCTGCAATTTCCCTCCCTCTCCCCCTGAAGGGCCTCTCAAGACTCCCAGACAGCTTGAGAGCCCAGATCCAGTGTTGAAATTGCCGTGTGTGTCTGATCCTTGCTAAAGATGGCCCAGACACTCACTGGTGGCAAAGGGAGAAGGAGCGTGGATAAATCGTGCCACGGGTAATTCACAAAGTGGCTTGCTGAGTCCAAGCCAATTCCAGGAGCTATGCAGCCCCTGCACCGTTCATGTACACCACAGGAAGGGGCAGACAGAAAGGTGACCAGGCAGCTTTCCCCCACGGCAGCTGTCAATCATCCACCCACCAGCCGCGTCAGCACGCGGACCACAGATGCTTACTCAGCACTCCCAGGTGCCCAGTGTCACACAGGCAGTTGACTGTGTGTGTGTGTGTGTGTGTGTGTGTGTGTGAGTGGGAGTGATGTTTATGAACTCAGGGAGAGGGTGCAAAGGAAAGAGAGGATGCACACAGCATGAGGTGCTGGCAGACATCAGCAAGTGAACCATAAAATAATCTAAATTCATTTATGCAACAAATGCTTCCAAGCACCTGCTGTGCACCCAAGGTGGAGAGCTGCCTCCCATGCTCAGAGGGCTCCCCTACCTTCCACTCGATGGCTCCTGGCCATGGTCTACCCTGCCTCTCACCTCTGGCTGACCTACTTAACTTTGCCATTGTCTCTCATCCTTGCGTCTCTGTGTCCCTCGGACTGAGCACACAAGAGGTGCCTGATATGCACTTACTGAAGTCATTAATCCAGTCCAGTGCCTGCCCATAGCAAGGATCCCTTTGCTAGCGTCCCCAGTGGCTGCTCACTCAGCCCCACAGCTGATAGCCACCAGCATCCCCTGGGCTGCTTTGTTAGTCTGGCCTCTGTTGCAAGACACAGAATAGCAACTCAGATTCACAGGGGCAAAAAAAGGGAATAGTGGCCCCCATTGGTGGGGCGGAAGGAAGGTTGATGTCGGGTACTGGCAGGTCCGGGTTCCAGGATGATGACCCTGGGTTTTCCTATCCCTCTCCCCTGCCATCTGCCGCTCATACCCAAGCTGCCACCACATCTCCCGCTCCAGACTCTGCTTCTGCTTATCATTCTGCATGCCAGCTGCCCTCATGCAGCAGGAGGAAAGGTGACAGCAACAGCCACCCCAGGTATTATGGGATGACCTGGAAAGCCCTCTGGAGGACTCATGTGCTCAGAGGTAGGGCTTTTGGAAGATGATTGGATCATGGCAGTGCTATACTCATTGGTGGCTAGGTGCATTTATGGACTATAGCTACATATGCTGTTAGGAAGTGGGGCCTGGTTGGAAGAAGTGCATCGCGGAGGGCATGGCTTTGGTGGTGTAGCTCCCTCCCTGGCTCCTCCTTTCTCTCTCAGCTTCCCAGCTGCCATGAGATGAGTAGCACTCTTCTCCAATACCCTTCCATTATGCCATTTCTGCCATACAGCCAGCCAACCAAGAGCTGAAACCCCCAAATCAAGAGTCAAATGAGAGCTGGGGGTTTAGCTCAGTGGTTCTGCCACCTGCCTCACAAGCACAAGGTCCTGAGTTCTCTCCCCGGTACCAAAAGAAAAAAAAAAAAGACAACAAAAATTAGAAGAAAAAAAAAAGAGTCAAATGAAACTTCTCCTTGAAGGCAGGAACAACTGCTCATAGTTCTGCCCTATGGCCCCAGGGAAAGAAGAGGACACTGTAATCATCTGCCTATCAGAAAGATATATAATGGAGAGGGGGGGAGTTGCCAAACGAGGGAAGCTGTGTTACCGTGGAGCCCAGGGGGTGGGGGGAGATGCTGAGGAGGTTAGGAAATTGAATAGTGTCCCCTCAAAATTCACATTCACCCAGATCCTTAGAATGTGGACTTATTTGGAAATAGGGTTTTGCAGATGCCTTTCAAGTAAGAATCAAGATGAGCACATCCCAGTGTTATGGTTTAAATATGAAATGTCGGGCCGGGGATATAGCTGAGTGGTTCCACTGCCTGCCTCGAAAGTGCAAGGTCTCAAGTTCAATCCTCAGTACCAAAAAAAAAAAAAAAAATATATATATATATATATATATATATATATATATATATATGAATTGTCCCCCAAAGACGACTCGTGTACTAAGAACACCAAAGTCATCAATACGTTAATCCATTCATGAGTTCATCACTGAATATGCTATCACAAGGTGGGGGAGTCTCAGTGGAGGAAATAGTTCACTGGGGATGTGACTTTGAAGGGTATATCTCTTTCTGGCTCTTTTCCACGAACTCTGCTTCCATGAGGCAAGCAACTTTCCTCCACCGTGCCCTTCTACCATGTTTCTGCCTTCGAGTCAGCCAACCATGAACTGAAATCTCTGAAACCACAAGCCAAATCAAATCTTCTGCTCCTTTACATTGTATATCTCAGGTATTTGATCCCCCCAACAATATTCTGACAGATAAACCTAGGGAAGTATGGGCCCGAACTCCAATGGAAATGTCCTTGTAAAAGACAGAAAATGAGACAGACACAAGAGAGAGGTTTAATTTGGCTTATGGTTTCAGGGGATTCGATCCATAGTCACCTGGTTCCATGGTGGAAAGGTGCAATGGAGCAAAACTCCTTAGTTCATGGTGGCTGGGAAGCAGCACATGGGAACAGTGCCAGACAGGATGAATGTAGAGACTGAGGCATGGAAATGTGGGTGGAGGCATAAACTAGAGCAATGCAGCCACAAGCCAGGGTCACTGTAGCTGTAAAAGGCAAGGGAGGAGCCTCAGGAGGGTGTACAGCCTGCTGATGCCACGTTTGGGGTTCCAGGCCTCACAGAATGGAAGAGAATCTATTTCCATTGTTTTAAGCTAACAAGTTTGTGGCCCTTGGCTATGGAAGCCTTAGGAAAAAGGCACAAGACACAAAACCAACACATGTCCACTGTGCCACTCTCTGGGAGTAGTGGATGGGACTGGGGCTGGAAATCATCAGTGGAGACCCTGAGTTGTTTCCCCAAATCCCCCGAATTCCTGAATCACCTGAAACCATGAACCACACCTGTTGCCTGGGTACTGCTGCGAGCCCACCCCACTGACTGGCTATCTAGGGCTGGACACCTGTGTGACATGAAAGAGACTGAAGGAGCCTAGACACTTTAGGACTCCCTCACCACCAGCCACTTAGTGTAAACTGAGGCCCAGAGAAGGTGAGTTCAGATGATTTAAAGGATCTCTCAATAAGGGAAAGGCTACCTTCATAAAATTGCTATCTGACCTATTGTGTATGGTTAAGGCGGAGTGTGAACTTGACTGTTTTGGCATCCGCCTGCATGGTTGGTGGAGCACTTCTGGGTGCGTCTGGGAGGTCACAGGGGTGTAACCCTGGGGCCTGTATCTGATCCCTCCCCATCCCTCCCTGGCCCTGTTCCCCTGCTCTACTTTCTGGCCTCCATCAACTAAGCAGCTCTACTCCACCTCGCCCTTCTATGATGGTTCTGCCTCGGAGCCAGCTGACCATAGAATGAAATTAAATCTCTCCTCTTTTAAGCTGAGGATGTTGGGTATTGGGTCTCAGTGTGACTAAGACAACTAGATACTCCCCTTTTACATCTGAGTAGACAGTAAAAACCTTAGTGTTTAGTGGTCACTGCTGAGAACATGGGCATTGTCAGGAAGCTAAATGCTTCTAGGAAATGGGGGAGCCCCAGAGATAAAGCCCCCAATTTGCTGGCCTAAAATTGCAACAGGATCAGGAGAGCAAGATGCCCCTCACGGAGTCCTTGCTCTCCATATCTAATTTAATGTGCGGAACTTAGAAAGTACAGATACCTTCTAGTCTTCTCTCCTCTAGCCTGAAATTTCCATTCCTGAAAACATCTTCCCTTCTGTGAGATGATTTTCAGGAGCCATGCTAGGGAGCAGTCTGTGCACACCCTGGCCACAGTGACCCTTGTCCAGCCTGGTGACCCCTGTCAGAAGACCTGGGGGCGGGCAGCCCCCGAGGGCATGGGGGAGGGGAACCTGAGGTCAGCCCCGCCCCATCCTCCTCATCAGCCCTGCAAAGCCTGGCTGCCACCCCCACAGGTCCAGCAAGATGACAGCCCTGTACCCCTCCTGAGAGATGCTCGGAGCCTCTGGCGCTGTGGCCTCTCCAGGCAGTAGCAGGCTGCTCCGAAGTGCAGTTCAGGATCTCTGATCTGCTCTCTTCCCTCCTTCCTGTGGCTGTGGTATTCTGGCTCCCGCCTCCCACTCCCGGAAGCCCTGTGGAGCTGTCACCTCTCTCCTCACCCCCAGAGTTGACAAAGTCCAGACGGCTTCTCAGACAATTTAAGAGCCTTCCTAGGAGACTCTTTGAAGCTGCTTCAAAGCCAGCAGTGGTGTGAGCAGCCACCCAGTGGCAGGAAGGCCCCACACCCCTGGACCACCCAGCCCCATGAGGGGCAGCCAGTCACTCCCCCACTGTAGTGCCAGCCATTACACAGCAGGGCTATGGGGTCCGTCCTTTGGGGATGAAGTGAGGGCTGCAGGGGCTGCAAGGCCACCATTCTGGGCAAGCACATTGGTGGATCCTTGCTCTCCAGCCAGCAGCCAGCTCCCCCTGGCCACCCTCAGCATTACATGGGCAGAGGAGGAAGGAGGGAGGGATGGAGGCTCCACAAGGACTTCTTCCAAGTAACACTGAGCTTCAAAAGGAATCGCTCAGAAGGAGCCTGGAACAGAACCACTCCAGGACTCGGGGCCAAGAAAAGACACACTGGGCTGGGGCACATTAAACAGCAGGTGACTGTGCAATGCCAGGAGCAGGTGGTTGTAGGAAGATGACTTCTGTCCTCCCCCTTCCTCCTCACCTCTGTTCTCCCAGCTGGGGAAGGGGCTCATTGAGTCTCTTCCCACCTTGTTCCTCACTGCCACTGCCTAGCCTTCACTGCCCCGCCTTCCTCTCTTGCTTCATCCCCTGCAGCCTTAGTTAAGAAGATGGGAAGTTCCTGCCCCATGAGCAGCATCATTTAAACAGGCGCCTGCAGGGTGAGCCCCAAGCTTCTCCATCCCCCTACCCTGCAGTGTCTGCCTCATCCTCACCCTTGGCCTGGAGGCTCCCTGGCCAGCAGGGAGACCAACGCAGCAGCAAGGGGCCCCAAGCTGTGGCTCACTGCCCCCCTGCTCCCTTAAGAATCCACTCCCCCTTCCCACCCTGTGGCCTGTGACTTCAGAGCTGGGGCTGAATCTCATCAACAAGAAATCTGAAGCCATTAAAATACAATAAAAGAGAAATTAAATGTAATCACTCTGTAAATTATAACTAATTGAAACATCAATTGTAATTTTTATGATCTGCATTGGAGTGAGTGATGCCACAAAAGGAGAAAGGACAGTTAAATGATGGTGGAGGTGTCCTGGGATGCCCTCGGCCTGCACCTCCCGAGTCTTCCTTCCACTCTCTCCGAGGCCTACCCCGTGGTGGCTCTTGGAGAAGTCCCCCAAAGTAACTCTCCTCATGCCTGGAGGCCTGGAGTGCAGTCCTTTGCTGCACCTTGCCCTTTTCGTACAAGGCCAAAGCCTGCCCACTTCCTGCCAGGCCACCTCAGGCCGAACTGGTGGCTTTCCCTATTCCCCACATTTGTGTCAGGACCTCAGACCCCACCCTGTATCTAAGCCAGTCATCAAGTGCCAAGCTCCAGGCACAGAGGGAGGGAGGCAGCAACCAACCGAAGGTCTCCAATTCTCCGCTTGGTCACACCACAGTGGGCTTTTGAATCTTGAAGGACCAGGAGCAGGGCCTGGATCCTGGGCCTCCTCCCATTCACACCAACCACCCGAATCAGGGTCACTTCTGCCCTGGCTACCCGAAGTGGAGCGCCAGGAACCTTTCCATTTCCAGTCCTTAGCAGATCAAAACTTTTTAATATTTTTTGTTGAGAGAGAATTCACACATGCAATTTTAACATGTGTGATTCTCTGGATCTCCATATATTCCTAAGGCTAGGCAGCGGTTGACACTGTCTAAAAAACTCCTCCTCATTGTGCTCCCTCAGCTCCTGGCAACAACTGGTCTACTTTCTGTCTCTGTGGACTCATCTGTTCTGGAAAATTCATCTCAGTGAGATCCTACAAGATGTGGCTTCTCTCATGTAGCATTGTGTTTTCAAGGTTTACCCAGACCTGTGTCTTTTTGGTGGTTAAATCATATTCCAGTTCATGGATATACCATATTTTATTTATTCATTCATCAGTTGATAAACACTTGGATTATTTCCACTTGGGGGCTATTGTGAATAATGTTATAATGAAAATCACTGTATAGGCTTCTGGGTGGATGTATATTTTCCATTCTCTTGGGGATAAACCTAGCAGTGGAATTGCTGGGCCATGGGGTAAATATGTTTAATATTTTTCAGAAACTTCTATCCAAAGTGGCTATATCAATAAAACTTTTGTAAAAAGAAGATTAAAAATAAATTTTGGAAAAAAATTTAAATTTAAAATAACATACGAAACACAGCCTAATGTTTGTTCCTATTAAGCAGGCATAAAATTATTTGCGAAATTGCTAGGCAAATCTCTAAATGTTTCCTCTCAATTTCTGTTCCAACTTGGTTGAGGGCAAGTAATGAACAGTTCTTGGACTGGCGCTGGTCCCTGACCACACTCAGGGCAGCCCAGACCTTTCCCGTCTTCTCTAGCACCTCCCGGATAGGGTGCAGGCCCTTCGCGCGGCTCGAAGTCCCTCCTCTACCCAGCCTCTCCAGCCTCTCAGGCACCGGCCACACTGGAGCTCCAGGCTGTCCCCAGGGGGCCTCATGGTACTTTCCTGCCCTCCCTTATTTCAAGTCTTTGTCCAAATCACCTCCTCTAGGAAGCTCTCTTATGCCCCAGAGCTGGACTCGGCACCCCCTCTCAGGCATCCCAGTACAAAGCTCTGCAGTTTTACTCCCCTGACTGCCAAGTACAATCCAGGCCTGCTTACCTCTTCTCCACTGTCAGAGCCTCCTAGGCAAGGGCTTTTCTTAGGAAGAGAAGCATCCAGGGAATAAGGTGGAGGTGTAATTTGAGGTCCAGGCCAGGGCACTTTTCAGCATGAAAGAGGGAGCCCTTAGTTATTACGCCAGGCGTAGATCAGAACTGCGCTGGAGCAACAAGAATGTGTAGTCATTCTGCCAAGGAACCTTAGTCACAGGGAGGCGTCTATGGCAAGGTAACAGGGAAGTGAAGAGACAAGAAGGTGACAGCACTGGGAGGGCCAGAGCAACAGGCTCCCTCACTCAGGACCCATGTGCTTCTCTGCAGCCCCTTGGTCTGGTCCCCCTCCTCCGACACCAGTGACAATTCCTCAGGGTGGGTTGGGCCATATCTCCCCAGCAGTTTCTCCAATCCCTATTTCCTAAGCAGATGGCCTTCTCACGTCTCATCTTCAGAGGCTTTTGGCTTTGATACGGATCCTAGGTTCCACCAGACATGGCCAAATTTTCAGAGTCATGGAGAGTACACTACAAGGAAAGAGGGGATTCCTATGGCCGCTTGCTTCAGATGGAGACATAGGTGGATCCAGTACTTCAGCATCTTGCAGACAGTCAATAAGAACTGGGTTTTCCTCTTTGTACTTTGGCACCCAATCTAATGAGCACTCCCTGAGAGTTGAGTGGGTGGGCAAATGGATGGATAGGTATGGATGGCTGGATGGCTGGAAGGACGGAGGGATGGATGGAAGAATGGGTGTATTCAATCTTCACTACTCTGTAAACACCACCAATTGAGTTTCCTAGAAACCAAAAATTCTTGGGTTAGTCAGCCTGGAAACATTCAACCAAAGACATCTTTGCCTGTCAAATCCAGGGAAAAGAGTGATGAGAAGTGAAACAGTGTATGCCCCTGGCTCCGCTTGTTCCTGGGTTACAAAGCAGCAGGGTCTCCCCAGGCCTGAGATTTGTAGTTCCTTCTTAAATGCTGGGTTTAATGGGCATGCTGGGGAAAAATGTTTTTTATTGAGTGGTAAATGTCTCCCTGGTGCCCAAGGCGGTAATTACATCAGTGGGAAGGTCTCTCTTTAATGTCCTCCTCGCCAGCAGGTAAGGAGGGCCTCTGGGCAGAGGGGCCAAATCAAGAAGCTGTGGTCAAGGGGATTTCTTGGAGAAAATTGATAAATATAGGGTGAAAACAGCCTCAAGAGCCAGGGTGCTGCACAGGTGGCCAGGGGTGTGTTTAGTGTGTGAATGCTTCAACTTCAATTATTGTCAGTCAACAAACCTTATCTAAGCCTCTAATCGTAATTCGGGCTAAGCTCTTCTGTGCCAGGTACTGCATTAATTACTCTACAGGAACATTCTAATTTAATACAAAAATGTTTGTAAATCATAGGAGGCAGATGTCATTATCAGCATCCCTTTACAAAAGAAGGAATTGTGGCTCAGGGATGTTAAAGAATTCCAAAGGATGGGAATAAAGAAGTCTCCATCTCTACCTGGATGGGGACACAGGCAAGGACAGGAGAACCAGACCAAACCGAAACCGGATCAGTTTCAAAGTAAACCCTCTATTAAATTATAAAATACACAAAGCAGCTGGATCTCAGTGCACTGTCTGGCAGGTTTTCACAAAGTGGGCGCTATGGAGAACCAGAATCCCCTCATGTCCCTTCTAGTCCGGCTTTCCCCGAAGGTAACCATTGTCTTCGGCTTTGTCATGGCGCGTTAGCTCTCTCTAAAGCTGGATAATTTGTTGGGGAGTAGTAAGGGCCAAGGAACCACAGCTCCACCGGAAGTTTGCATCGCACAACCCGTAACCTGGACCAGACTCCAGGAGGTGGCGACGCCTGGACCACACTTGATGAGGGGGTGAACTGGGGTGAGGGTAGAAGTGGAGAGTGGGCTGTGTGTGCACACATGCGGGCCACATGCCATCACCCAGGTTCACTGGTTCCAAATCTTCTACCCCCACTTCTGGCATCTGTTTAACAAAAATAAATCCAGTCAAGAAAGACATAGGAAGCATTGTGTCCTATGCCTGTGACCCCAGCACTCCAGGAGGCTGAGGCAGGAGGGTTACAAGTTGGAGCCCTGCCTGGGCCAATTAGCGAGACCCTCATCTCAAAATAAACAATAAAAACAAGGGCTGGGGATGTAGCTCAGTGCAAAGGCCCTGGGTTCAATCCCCATACTGCCAAAAAAAGAATCTTAAGAAGAAGAAAAAGGAGGAGGAGGAAAAGCAGGAAGGTGGCATAGATTAGTCCAGGGTTTCTCAACCCATATGTGATTTGTTAACATTTTGGGACAGTGGGTTCTTTGTTATGGGGCCATCCTGTCCCCTGTAGGATGTCTGGCAGCATCCGGGCCTCTCTGCATTGGATGCCCACAGAAACCCTCCTCCCAAGCTGAAATGACCGAACTCTCCTCTGTTCCTGGGGGAAGAGGATAAAGTCACCCCTTCACCCAGAGCGCCTGGGTTAGTTGACAAGAACTGCCACAGGGACAAAAGCAAAGGACAGAGGACTTGTCTGGCCCTAGAGGGATCCTGGTCTAAATCATGCCTGTAGGCAGAGGGATAGGGAGGTTGTGCTCAGGAGGACCTGCTTGACTCAGCCTTGCAGAAGCCAGCAGACACCTGAGAAGGAAGGTCCCTGAGCTGTCCCAGGCAGGATTTGCTCCCTGCTCCAGGGAGATAAGGAGGGAGCGGCTTCCTCGATTGAGATCAGATTTCAATTAAAATGATTAGCACTGTTTATTTAGACTCCACAGCTGCATACAATCTTTGCGTTATTGTGAGTTAAAGAAATAAAGGAGGGGCTTGGGGAGAGGGGAAGCAATTCAGCCCAAATTGAAAAAGTCCTACTGCCATTACAAGATTGGAGAATATCCACCGGGGTGGTGGGGGGGGGGATCAATAAAAGGAAATCTAAGTGCCACTGTTCACCGAGATTACAGTTCTGAATCGCTCTATCCTGGGTTTTAATTTTCTTTCTCATTGTCATGTGGCTATACAAGTTGATCCCAGCCCTACCTCCCGGCTTGAAGGGCACAGGCAGTGAGCCTGGACCAAAGCAAGAAGATCCACACATACCTGACCTTCTGCATGATGTCTTATTGCTGGGTAACAAATCACCGCACACTTAGTGCTTAAAACAGCACACACTTATTAGCCCATAGTGTCGATGACACAAAAGGCTGGTGAAGGTTTATCCAGGTCTTCTGCCCAGGGTTTCACAAGGCTACACTCTATGTGCTGGCTGGTCTGTCTCTCACCTGAGCCTCAGGATCCCTCTTTCACCATGTGGCCATTGGCGGAATTATTACCTTACATCTGTGGAAATCCTAACAGCTTTTTCTCCGGGCCAGGAGGAGAGAAAGTCTCAACTTCCAGGCCCCCTTCTCAAGCATTTACCTGATTAGGTCAGGCCCACCCAGGATAATCTTTCTTTTGACGAACTTAAAGTTAATTTAATTGGCTTCTCCAAACTCTTTTCTGCTTTGCCATATTCTATTAACTACAAGCAAGTCACACACCGGTTCTAGTCTCTTTTCTGTTGCTAAAACAGAATACTGCACACTGTAAATTATCAGCAATAGAAATTCATCTGACCTGTGGTTCTGCAGGCTGGGAGGTGCCACAGCATTGTGTGAGCACTAGAAAGGGCCTTCCTGCTGCACCCTAACATGGCAGAAGTGCAAACAAGCACACACACAGCAAGAGAGAAGGCCGGGGCTAGACTCACCTTCTATCAGGAGCCCACTCCCATGCAACAGCATTGATGCATCCATGAAGGTGAAGCCCTTGTGACCTAATCACCTCTGACACCATTACACTGGTAATTAAATGTCAACATGGATCTGGGAGGGGACATCTGAACCATAGGATTGGGAAGGGGCCTTTTGAAATGCCCACCACACCTCCCATCAGAGCTCTTCCCGAGTTCCACCCCCCAGATTCCCAGAGCTGGGCCATGACAAAGTGTCCTTCTTGAACCACCTTACACCCACGGGCCTTTCCAGCCCCAGCCTGCTGGCCTGACCCCAACAAGCAACCCAGCAGCCAGCCTGAAACAATTCAGAACCTTCTCATATGAGGGAAGTGAAGAGAGCAACCAAGATATGGTGTACTCATTTGACTCCTTGTCCAGTGCTCTTTCCTTCAAACCAAGTTTTCTCTCACTGGTCTCTAGTCTTCACTCAGTCCAGAGCCCCAGGCAGGATTGCTGGCTGGCTGCCCTGACCTGGCAGCCTTGGCCAGTTACCTTCCTACTTCTCAGGATGCTGAGCACAGGGAGAGATGCACAGGAGCTTTTCCAAGATGCATGAGGAGAAGACCTCACTGTGCTCAAAAGACACATACTTCTTTTACCATGGTACTGCCAGGATTCCACATCTAAGACAGCTGCTCCAGCGCCAGCCATCACACCTACAGGCCAACCAACAGGAAGGAAGGAGAGAACACACCCGTTCCCTCTATACTACTTCTCCTTATACCCTATTGACCTCAAGTTAGCCACTAATAACTGCAAAGAATGCAGGAATATGTAGTTTTACTCTGGATAATGCTGTATAATGGAGGAAGGAGGCAGTGCATGTGGAGATGCCTGTTCTAACTTTCCTCTACCTTGTCTGTGATTTAAGGGATAGGATTTTTCTTTTGTATCCAAATACTTTCTGTAGCCTGGATGTATGCTAGTCTTTGATTCTATAGTCTTATATAGAGAGAATCTATATATCTATATAGACTCTATATATAATCTATTCTATATATAATCTGTATAGATTCTATAGTCTTTGACTGTTTCATCAAACACAATATGTATGCATTCTTTCCCTCACTCCTCCTCTTACTCATTTTTTCATGAGTTCATTCATGCACTCATCTATCAGAAAGTCTCTTCTGTGCCTTGCACAGTGCTGGGCATGTGGTCAGCATTCAGAATATAGAGGGAAAAGGCCAGGGTTGTAGCTCAGCAGCACAGTGCCTACCTGGCAAGCACAAGGCCCTGAGTTTGACACCCAGTACCAAACAAAAAAGCAAACACAGAATATAGAGGAAAAGGCACAGAGCCTGCACCCCGTTTTCGTGCAAGCTAGCAGGGAAGACTGCCAAGGAAATGTAGCATTTTAGCACTTCGTGCTATGTGCGTGTGCAAAGGCTGCCCTGAGTATATCGTGGGCCCTGACCCATGTTGGGCTGGGCACGGGTTCCAGGGGAGGTAACATCCCATCCAAAAACCAAACTAGCTAGGAGCAAGTGGCCCGCCAAGGTGTGCCCTATCCGTGGTGCTGACCACCGGTCCTGCCAGGAGGCCACTCTGAGGCAGGTCTAGCCAGCCCGGTACCTCCTACTCTCATCCACTCTGAGTGGGCGCACAAAGGCGGGCAGGTGAGACGCCAGTGGTGTGGCATTTAGCTACACATTTCATTTTCATAACGACCTTCCTGTTTTCCCTCTCAGTCTCGCCTGTCAGTCTGCGACCATTAAATTCCTCATTAGCAAATGAGATTTGGATGAGCTCATTAAGATGAGGGATAGTCCCAGGGTGCAGCTGGCTGGGATGGGGGAGCTAGAACTCTTCATCACCTTTTTTTTTCTTTATTAAAAAAGAATGTGCCTGGCATTCTGTGCATCCCTCTCCAGGTTCACTGCCAGTCCCAAATACACCCCATGGGACTCTGGTGGGAGGGAAGGAGCTTAAGGCCTGGCAGGGGATGACAGAACTACAATGTGGCTGTTGACTCACATGTATTTTCAAGGTCACCCAATCAGGGACTGGGCTTTTGCCGCTCCACATTAAAGTTCAAACTCCCATATGTGACATTTGAACACTTCCTGGTCATGTTTCAGTCCCTTCTCCAGCCTGAGGTCCTATCCTCCTCATATGTCCCCTGTATTTGGGCAGTGGAGGAGGACTGCTTGCTGACGCAAGCTGGAACTGGCTCCTGCCAGCTCCTGGGGGTGCCCCTTACAAAGTCAAAAGTTTTGCAAGATAATGGACATCAAGTTGAAATGAGCCCTGATGGGGAACATTTACACTACGGGAATTGGCAAATGCTATGGACAAGGGCTTCAATCAGAGAGCTGTATTGGAAACAGTTGCCAACACCCCCTGTTTGAAGGCACCTGAACGTGGCACACACATGCATGTCTCCATCTTTGCCTTTTCCAGGCCTCCTCCCTCTGCCCAGAAGGCCTCCCTGTCCCTCTTCTCTGCATGCTGAAAACCCAGTCACTCTTTGAGGCCCCACCAAGGAGTCCAGCCCCTCTGCACCCCAACAGGGCAGGGATCTCACGCCAACCAAGACTGCTCATCCTGCTCATCTGCCTGAGGGGCCTTCTGGTTGCCATTTTTGGAAACCAGCTCAAACTAGCTAAAGGGAAGACAAGAAATACGTGGGAAAGGAGATGAGAAGTAGGGATCGCACACTACCCAGGGCAGAGAGCCAGCTGGCCTCCAGAGATGAGGGGACCAGTCAGTGACGGCTGCTCTTTCTCTGGGGCCCCCTAGTGGCTGACTCTGCCCACACCTTCCCACTGTGGCTTCCCAGGAGAAGCGCCCCCTGCCCTATAGTTCGCAGGAAACCCCAGGCCACTGAACCGCAAGCAGCCTGAGTTCCAGTTCCAAATTCAGCACTGTGCTAGGTTTATGCAATCATCTGAGGCCATGATGTTGGGGTCCCAGGGTCCCAGGTAGTGTCACACAGCCACGGCCTCCAGCAGGCACTGTGGGGCTGGTTCTGAGAAGGACAGAAGGCACAGCTGGAAAGCTGGCCCATCTCCCATCCTGGAGGGCAAGCTCCATGGACATGTGTTTATTCCTTTCCAGCTCCCTCTTCCTGGCACAGAGTGGGCAGTTAACAAATACTGTAAAATAAATGAACCACCTCAACTTTGGCTCTACTCTCAGCAGCATATGACCCAGATGGGCACTGAAGGAAGAGGCAGAAGACTTTGAGGAATTCCATGGGCTAGAACTCCACATGCAGGTAGTGAGACATCTTTGTCTTCCAGTTACTAGCTGTGTGACCTCGGCGGAGACACTTAACCTCTCTGTTCTTCTGAGACCACATCTGTAAAATAGGGATGTGACCTTGCCTAACTTGGGTGAAAGAAGTGATCTTCAGTGGCACAGCTGGCGTGGCTGACACACAGTGGGCACTCAACACAGGGATGGCTTTTGTCCCCTGACCTATCCTAAAATCACAGAATGGGGTCCCTCACTGCTCTCGCCATAGGCTTTCTTCCTGGGTCTGATGTGATTCTGTCAGCCACGCACTCTGACCCTCTCCCAGCTCCACAGGTCCCTTTTCTGGGGGTGAAATCCTAAGGTGAGGCCCTGCGGACAGCCAACCACATTGGCTCCTCCCCAGAGCCTGGGCTGACGACTTCCGGTGCCATCATTCACAAGCCAACCGCAAGTGTCCTGCTCCATGACAGCAGCTCACTGTCAGGCCAGGCCTGCGAGGGAGTTCAGAGCGGGAAGGTGAGAAGAGACTGAAATGGGAAGGGTACGGACTGACCCAGCTGGCGTCCACCCCTGCTCCTCCCTGGGCCCAGGCTGACTCTCGCCAGCGGCCACAGGCTGGGGGAGGGAGAAGGCCCTGTCCAACTCCTGGCTGATCCTGACAGTCACACCCCCAGAATCCTTCTCCAAGACTCAGCCACGCGGGAGGCTGGTGAGGGCCACTGCTGTCGCTTGCCCCTCCTTCTCCAAAGCGTGTGCTGATTCCTGGGACCCAGGGCCTTGCAGTGCCGCCGGCAGCGTTCAGAGAGAAACAGGGGTGGGGAGTGCAGGCGCTGGCTCCCTCCCTGCCAGAGGCAGGTACAACTCCTGCGTCCCTGAATCCAGTCAAGATTAGCACAAATTCGCACACACCAGAGAAGTAAACAGAAAGGAGGTGAGCACAGAGACGCAACACGCACCGGAACTGTGGGGCTTCGGGCCTCCCGGGAGGCGCGTGGTGCGGCTTCTTCCCCAGCAAATCCGGCTGTGGTGGGGGCTCGCATCTCAGTGCGCGCGTGCTCAGAGTCCAGGACCCGCGCGCGGGCACGAGGAGCCTCTAGGGGGCGCAGCCACGCCCCCGGAGCCCAGCTTCCGCTACGCCCCTGAGGGTCGACTTCTCCTCCACGCTGTGGGAGGTGTTACGGGGCTCCGGTAATTGCTTCTGGGAACGCGGTGTAAATGTCCTGGGCAATGTAAATCAATCAAGGAAGCAAGCGCCCGCCCATCTTTCCCGGATGCCTAGGGGCGTGGGCTCCGCGGGGTGCGGGGCGCAGGAGCTAAAGGTCTGGCCCGGAACGGGCACGAGACAGGGAAGGGCCCCTGGGGGCTGGTGGGGCGCTGGCCTGAAGGAAGGGACTGGTGAGTCGGCCTGACCTCTGGGGGCTTCTCTGTCTTGGGCATGGGAGAGACAGTGACACACGGCTCCACCTCCAAGAAGACCCCATGAGCCTGTTGGTTCCGCAGCGTGGGGTGGCCTGAGAAGGGAGAGAGGAATAGCGGAAGGAAGGAGGAAGGAGGGAAAACAGCCACCTGCCTGAGAGCTGTCCTGGCTGAAAGTCTGGCCGCACAGCACAAGCTTGTGGGGTCTGCTGATCTGCCCCTCAGGCCAGTGATCACAAGAGAGTCCCTGGTGTCAATCTCCCGGGCCTCTGTGCTTTCCCTCCTGGCTTCCTGCACCCACTCACACCTTCAAAACCAGTCCCTTTATTACAGTTATCTTCAAGCCACCCAGAATCGCTGGCCTCAGTTTCCCACCAGGACCTGGAAGGCCTCCGGGGTGGGGGTGGGGGGAGCACCCACACTCCTGGCCCCAGGAAGCTGTTGCCCCAACCCCTGGAGTAAGGAGCAACAAGGAAGGTGAGCCAGCAATCCACTCGCACACATATCCCTCCTGGGGATTCCGGGCCAGCTTTCTCCCCCACTCCTAGCCAGAACTGGCTGGCCCTGGTAGGGCACAGAGAGGGGTCATGATCACTCAGGCCTCCCCACGGTGGCCAGTGGCTTGAAGGACAGTGCAGAGCAGCTTCAGGGTCTCTCACTGTAGGGTAGGCAGATGGCATGGATGTCCAGGGGTGGCCAGCAGGTCTGACACAGACTCAGAGAGAGAGGGAAGCAGAAGCTAGACAGGAGCCAGGAGTGAATGGACACTCAAGGACAAGGACTAGGGGCAGCCGGGCCAACTGCAGGCTGGAGGGCTCTCTGTGGGGTCACCCACATGCCCTGCATTGAGGTGGTCATCCACTTCATCCTGCACCCAGAACCTCATCTAGCCCATAGCACACCCTCCATCCTGGCATCCTCCCCAGCAAGGTGGGAGCTTGCCCACACCCCCTGCCCCTTGGGCACAGGGGCAAGCCTGGGAGTGACAGGCCCAGTGACTGGCCACCAGCCCCCCAGGGGTCCCAGCCTGGCAGAGGGGCCCACCACTCATCAGACATCAATGCTGATGTGAAGAGTTGCCTGGCATTCATGCTAGGGACACGAACGCCTCATGATTTACGGACTTTAATTTCCCCAGATCTTGAGTCGTGCCCCTTCTCTGCCTCTGGCCTGTCAGGGTGTTTATCTCCCAGCCCCCTTCAGACCCTCTCCCCCTCCCAGTTTTTTAATTTGAAGCATCTGTCTGGAGCTTCTGGAGGTGGGGACATCTGCAGTACTCAATGCATTACACACTGACAGCTCTATTGATTTTCTCTCTTGCACTGCATAATGCAAGATATATACAAGCGAAAGGCTGGCCCCTGTCCCTTACTTTGAAGGGACTGTGCCCTTTTTCTTTCTCACTCTAACGTCCCCGCATCCTGGCACATGTTGATATATAGGAAGGGTGTCTGTCCCTGATGCTCAAGATGAATTCCCCCCGCCCCAGTATTACTCTCCTCCCTGCTGGTGGACGGGCCTCATCTATCCTTTATGTGGTAGCAGATTGGACACCAGGGAAGCAGATCATGCAGGGAAAGGGGCCAGTGGGGTGGCAGGGAGTTGAGGAGGTGTTCTCTGTCAAGACCAACTGCCCAAATGGAGGAGCCTGGCTGCGGCTCTCTGAGGGGTCCTTGCTGGCCTCGCCAAGGTTTGGGCACGAGGATCCTCATGCTAAGCCTCCAGATCTTGCCTCAGACTCCCGTCCCACGAAGAGTCACAGAGGCAGCTGCCAGCTCATGTGCCTCTGTTTCTCATGCCCTCTGCTAGGCTGCACAGAGTCAGCTGTGCTGGCCTGACTTATGGTGGGAACTAACACCCTCCTCGGAAAAACAGAGGCTCAGAGATCCCAGGGTATTTGTTCCAGATCTCTGCCGGAGGCGGAATGTGAACCCAAGATGGCCAGTCTCCAGGAATGGTGTCCCTCCTGCTCTATCCCACTGCTTCCTACGGGCAGACCACTCAGATTGAAGCTACCCAGCCTAAGTGCTCCTCTGCTCTCATCCCCTGGACCCTCTTCGTGTTCCTGCCCCACCCCCATTATGGATGGCTCCCTAGGTTCCCCTTCCGGTCCCACTGGGAGTACTTACCCATGTGTGGCCCTGCTTCTTCATCACCCCTTCGACTCATCTATGAGTTTCCTGAAATAGGAACAGTCAGGGACAGGATCTTACTCATGTACCTTTGCCACTTGCCCAGAGCTTGGCACAAAGATGCAATGAATGGATGCTGCTGTGGAAGAGAAGGTGCCCGGCACGGTACCTGATCCGCAGAGGAAAGCCCGAAAAGTGGACGGAACCCCTCTAATCAGCGAGGAAGGGGGGGGGGGCAGTGGGTGCTGTTTGCTCTCTTGGGCACCTTAAAGGCGGGCTCCGTGCCTTTTTCCCCTTGTCCCTCACCACACACATAGACAGGCTGCCAGCTGGAGGAGGTGTTACAGACAGGCGGGGCTGAGCAGGTCCGCCCGCCCACCGCGAAGACGAGGCGCCCAGCCAATGGCACTGCGCCATGCTTACTGGCGACCATAATTGGCCACGCCCACCTTAGCAGCTCCGGATGCCGGAGCAGAGGTGGCCAAGCATAGACTCCTACGGAATCCCAAAAGAAGGCTTTGAACCCATAGGCTAGGCGCACACACAAGAGGTAGCTGGAGAGTGCACAGATGGTGGCCTGGGCCCAGAGATGACCTGGATAGGCCCAGAACAGGCTCCGCGTAGGGAAGTTCCCCAGAGATAGAGCATTTGCCTACCTTATTTATGCCAGGCTTTGGGTTCCATCCCAGCACTGCAAAAGAAAAAATGTTAATCGATTAAGTAATTAATTAAAAAATAAAATGCAAGCTCAGAATAGGGACACCTTTTATAATACTATACAATCCCTTGGGTTGGGCCACCAAATCCCAGGGGATTTCAACCCTCCTGGGGATGTTCGGCAATGTCTAGAGTAGTGGTGGCGAACCTGTGGCACGCGTGTTACTTGTTTTTCTTTTCAGACAGAAGTTGTTAATGTATGAGTTGTTTTTTCTAAACTAAAACCTCAGGATTCAGGTTTAATTGCAGGGTTGGCACTTTGCGATAAATAAGTGGGTTTTGTGTTGCAGTTTGGGCACACGGTCTCTAAAAGGTTCGCCAGCAGTGGTCTAGAGCCCTTGGGGAAAGGGGCAGAACAGACGATTGAACCCAAGGCCTTCTTACTGAGCTTCTCATTCCCAGCGTGTTTTTCGTTTGTTCGTTTTGGTTTTGAGACAGTCTCACTAGGTTGTTCAGGTCGGACTTGACCCTTTGATCCTTTAGCCTCAGCCTGCCTGTTTGCAATACAGAATAGGGATAATCACTTTGGGAAATTGGTACATGCATATCACATATCTTGATCATTTGCAGATCCTTTACTGCCCTGTTACAGTTTAGATCTAAGATGTTCCCCAAAAGTCTCAGGTGTCTGGCAGGTGACTGGTTCACCGGGGCGCTGTACTCATCAGTGATTCACCCACTGACAGCTCACAGCTGAGTGCGCCTTTGGGAGCTTGGTCTGGTTGGAGGTGTCGCTGGGGCGTAGCCTGGTGGGGGGCGTCACTGGGGGCGTGGCCCAGAAGGGTGTGTTCCTTCCTCGGCCCCTCCCTCCTCTCTCTGGCTGCCCTGGGTTGAGCAGCTCTTCCTCCGCCATGCCCCTTTGCCAGCTGTTTCTACCTTGGAGCCAGCCAAGCACGGACTGATCTGAGAGCCAAACTAAATCTCTCCCCCTTTAAATCGCAGGTGTTGGGTATTTTGTCCCGGGGATGGGAAAGTAATTAATACACCCTCTCTTTTTCGTCCCCCCCCCACCCCGCCCCTTTCCCATTTCCAGGGACTACCTTTTAATTCATTTTCTAGCTCTCCTTTATTTTGTTCATTATTTATTTGTATTTTAAGCTTCTCATGTAAGAGGAAATCATGCTATATTTGACTTTTCGAGTCTAGCTTATTAAGCTTAGCATGATAGTCTGGAGTTCCATCCTTTTTCTGCAGACAATAGGATTTCTTTCTCTACGGTGGAATAATATTCTGCTGTGTCTATACCGTATTTTCTTTACCTGTTCATCTATTGACGGGCATCTAGGCTGTCTCCAGAGTTAGCTATTGTGAATTCTTCACTATAAACATGGGTATGTTTGTGTCGTAGAGACATTTTTGACTGCCACAATAGTGAGGGCTGCCTTCAACTGGTAGAGGCCAGGAATGTGGCTAAAACTCCTCCAGCGTTCAAAACAGCCCCACTTTCCACCCCACATGGTGCGATCAGGCCCAGGAAAGGGGTGTTGGTGGCACTGTGTGTGAGAAACCCTTTGCAGCCTAACCAGCCATGCTCTCGGGCTCCCAGCTCTGCCGCACAGGACCACCCAAGTGGGGCTCAGCTCTTTAGGGGTTGGTGGATGGGGGTACCCAGCACTGCTGTGCTCACCGTCTTAGGTTCCAAAAGAACTCCACATTTGGCCCCTCCTTCCTGCCTGCCCGCCTTCTCCAGCTCACCAAGTTTAGGGAGAGGGGCTGGGGCCAGCACAATGGGAGTGAGCCAGGGCTCCTGCTGACCTTGGCTTTGGGGAGGGGGGGCGTTGCACCCAGGGCCTTTGCACTAAGCCACAGCCCTAGCCCTTTCTTAAGTTTTTCTTTGAGATAGGGTCTCTTATTACAGGCGTGTGCCACCAAGTGTGGCTGACCTTAAGTATGTGTTCAATCTAAGCGTCCCAGCAGCCCTGGGAGGATAGACAGAGGAGCAGTCTACCCTCCCAGACCCCCAGAAAACACAGCTTTAGAAACTAGGAAGCCAGGGCTCCAGAGATCACGCTAGTTGGTGAAGGCTGTGGCCCTGGAATCCAGATGATGCTTCCCATGGCTGGGAGGGGGCTCCTGGTTCTCAGACCCAGCCCAATGCCTCTCAGCCTCTCCTCCCACCCCCAAACCCTGTTCACCTCTCTTCAACCCCACAGGACTTCCCGCCATGCCCGGAAACACCCCACATTCTCCTGACTGGGAGAAAATACCCCTTCCCGCCATCCTGTTTGGAAGCCTTTTGGAAAACTCCCACTTCTTCCAAACTCCTACTCACCCAGCATAGAGTCAGACTCCCAGCACCTCCTCCAGGAAGCCGCCAGTGACTCCCTCAGGAGTCAGAGCTGCCAGCTCTGGGCCTCATTCACCCCTTGCTATTGCTATAGGACGTATGATCTATGGATGATTTAGGACCTCAAATAATGTTAGGGAAATATTTTTTTTTGTACTAAATTCTTTTATTGGTACATTGTAGGTATACAACACACTTACATTTCTCATTGGGAATTGTAGCTTTATATAATGCATCTTGGTTCTTATTTTTTCCCCATTCCTAGCCCACCCTTCACGCCCTCCACCCTTCCCTATTTACAAAGACTTTATTTCCATTTTTTCCATTTCTCATCATTTTTCCCTTTCCCTTCTTTCCTTTCCCCTGCCCCTCCCACTACCCCTACCCCTTTGGACCTTTTCTTCCTATTTTACATTATCGATTATTGAACTAGGACTGGAAGTCCCATTTGACCCTACTATTCCACTGCTGGGGATCTTCCCCAAAGAATTAAAAGAATCATACCACAGTGATATATGTGCACCCATGTTCATAGCAGCGCAGTTTGTAATAGCTAAAACTTGGAAACAGCCCAAATGCCCATCAACTGGAGACTGGATAAAGAAAATGTGATTTTTTAATAAAATGGAGTACTACTCAGCCCTAAAAAATGAGAAATTAGAGACATTTATAGCTAAGTGGATGCACATTGAGGCCATACTCTTAAGTGAAATAAATAGGACACAAGTGTAAATACCGAATAGTTTCTCTGGTGTGAGAAACTGAAAGTGTAAATAAGGACTAAATGTATAATAGGTAATGTGAAATAGGAATGTTAGGGAAATATTATAACTCCCGACCTGCTACATGTCCAGAAATGCTGAGTTCATGTTCTCTAAAATTGAAGAATGAATTCTAGAAACAAACGAGGTTAAGAGTAGGAAGAATTGAGGCCAGGGATTTAGCTCAGTGGTTTCGCCACCGGCTGCGCAAGCGCAAGGACCTGAGTTCAATGCCCAGCACCCCCCAAAAAAAAGAGTAGGAAGAATTTATTGACAAAAAGATAGCTTCTGTCCGAGGCAGAAGAGGGCCCAGAAGGTGGGGTGCCCACTGACCCAATCTCTAAAAGGAGTTTGGAGCAAAGCCAAGAGGTGAGGTGGGTTCCAGGTGGGACAAAACTATAGTCAACTAAAAACATTACAAGTAATCGATTAGGTAACATTGACCCAATGGGAAATCACAAGGTGGGTATGAGGTGAGACAAAACTAAGATCAACCAATAAGATTACAGCAAGTATAGTCGCTTAGGTAATATTGATTAAATGGGGATCAAATGGGGAAGCAAGTCACGTAGCAAGTGTACTTGGGATGAACAAGGATTTCCCAGAAGGTTTTGGTCCCCACCCTAGGTGATCGATACCTATTTAGAATATCAATCCCTGCTGTTCATCTCTAGGGGAAGAATGTGGGTGTAGCAGTTCCTCTTTTTGGAATACTGGCCTTCGATAAATGGGCCTCAATTGTCTTTGACTCCCTGGGGATTCTAACTGCCTATAGTATATCCGACTAATTCAGCTGTCTACAATACTGTGGGGTCACAGAGGCCACTGAGTGTCGGGGGCTGGAGCTAGGCTCTGGTTCTTCCCAGGGCCCACCCTATCCTGGCCACAAACCAGAACTCAAATATTGGCAGGGGGAATGGAATTAAGCAAATGTGACAAAATCTCAGAGGCCGGGGGTCCTCACAGCCTCTTAGTCCAGGCAGCTTCCATGCTACCCATCAGCTCTCCTGTGAGTGGGAAGCTGGGCTTTTGGCAGATCCTGGTGCCCTTAAAAACTGGAGAGAAATGGGTGGCCAAGGGAGGCTCTGGAGGGAAGGAGGAGGCCGGGACTGCAGACTGGTGGAAGGAAAGGGGAGGTCAGGACCGAGCTCCTAAGCTAAGCCCTTGGCCTTCCTTGGCCCAGCCACAGCAGAGCCCGAGGTGGTCCTGTGGCTCCATCTGGGATGTTCCTGCCCAGGCTCTGGGCTCCTGCGGGACCCTGGGCCCTTTGCACATGCCATCTCCCATGCAGGAATCACAGGGAGCTTGGCTCTGGGCAGGGACTCCGGACCCTTTGTTTTCCACTGTCCCAAGTCACATCCTGATGCTCAGCACTGTCCCTCTGCTGGGCAGTGGGTCCCCTCCAGGCACCCTGCCTCACCTTTCAGCAGCTGCAGTGATCTTGCTGTCTCTTCCCCCCTCAGGGAGCTGGAGAGGACCGAGGATACTTGAGCAAGTTTGCTTCTGTGTTTATTGCTGATGGTACTTGAGCAAGTTTGCTTCTGTTTATTGCTATACATCTACATTCTCTTAAATTACACAATTCAAGTGGGCAAACATCTGTCTCTCCAGGAACTCTGCCAGAAGGGAGGCACTGCCCCTCCTCCTGTCCCCAGTCCTGTCCTGCGGGTCCTGTACCAGGAAAGGATCTTCAGTCATTCATTCAGCTGTTAGCTTTATAGCACCTACTACGTGCAAGACACTGCTTTGGGTACACCAACCCCTCCTCCACCCCTCCTCTCCTCCCTTTCTCTCCCTTCCCTTCTCCCTCCATCCCTTCCATTCCTCTCTCCATCCCTTCCTCCATCAACCCATCCACCCCTCCATACACTGAGTACTCTCAGATGCCACGTCCACCTTGGGTCCTCTGATGCCAGCCCTGAGCACCTACTGTACTCCTGAGTGTTGCTCCAAGAGTCACCAACAGAATGCTCAACCCTGTACTCAAATGCAAGTGGAAATGTATAAAAAGCACAGTGCTCCGCTTTTGGAGAAGTAACTGCAATGAGTGACAAGTGAGAGGGTCAGAGGCGAAGGGTCTGGCCTGCAAGCAGAGTGGCAGAGCCAGCAGGGAAGGAGGAGCAGGCCAGAGTTCAGAGCAGGGAAATGCACAGGTCAGAAAGTACTCAGTATGTTAAGAGGCCCTTGTCTGGCTGCCAGTGGGGTTGTTTATGGAAGATCAAGGGGTAGAAATACAAAAAAGGAGCATCCCTCTGAGAGGGCTGGAGAGGTCAGGCCCTTGCCTTCCAGATTGCACTTGGGTTCCAGACCTCTAAAAGGAAGCTTTTGCCAATGAGCTTTCCCAGGGTTACAGCTCAGATGCATTAAACTGGCAGGACACGGTTTGCCTTCTTTAGAAGACTCCAGTACAGTTAGCATAGTTCAAGGTCTCCCTGCAGTGGGGACTATTGGTATATTCATCCTGCATCTCCAGCACCCCTGGGCAGGTGCCCAACCTGGGCTCCTTCCCCGGAGGGAGGGGAAGGGAAATGGGTTCAAAATAAAGCTCACAGCCAAGGGCTCTTTTTTCCCGGAGAGGGCTGCTCAGTAACAATAAGCACGAGGTGGTTATTAAATTTGGGGAAACCAAATACAATAAAATATAGACATTTGTAGAGAGGTTAAAAGAAAATAGATGTGGTAGATAAAAATAAAATCAATAAGCACAGGTTTCACGGTGCCACCTTAAGAGATAGTGCTACATAAGGGGGCAACAACGCTGGGAAAGAGTAACACTGGCAGGCTGGGGGCTGTGAGGGGACCAAGGGGCAAAGGAAATTCTACCTTCCCAGAGCCGCCACCCACCTCCCTGTGCCTCGAAAAAAAGTGGTGGGGCTGGGGAATATGACCAGGGTGTAAATCTTAGCTTAATCACTGAGATACCCACCAATAAAGAAACCACTTGCGGATATACAGGCCACTATAGGGGCAAAGCCCGAGCCCAGTTGCTGCTGACAGATGCCCACTAGTGGGAGCAGTAACTTGCTTTTACTGTACACAGATTCATGCAGGAATGAGAAGCAGCCATTGAGAAGGTGCCACTGAGTGGACAAAGAAGCATGAAGGCCTTGCTGACCACATAAGCTGTCCTTCAAAAAGGAAACAGAAGCCAGGCCTGGTGGCACATGCCTGTAATCCCAGCACTCGGGAGGCTGAGACAGGAGGATTGGCACATGTTTGAGGCCAGCCTGGGCTACATAGAGAGACCCTGGCTCAAAAAGCCCATCAGTCATCAAAAGAAAATGTAAGGACCAGGGATTTAGCTCAGCAGTGCTGCGCTTCCCTCAAAAGCCCATGGTCCTGACTTTAATCCCCCTGTACCAAAAAAAATGTGAAGAACCCCTAGCAAGAGGTGCTCAAGGTATGTAGGAGAGTCCCTTTCGTTAAATGAGTTATCTGTGTGGGTCCCAATACACAAGTCTAGTGAATTTCAACTAAAACCTAGAAAAGCCAAGCTGAAGCGCTGGAGGTTTTATTTATTTATTTTTTGTAGTGCTGGGGATCAAACACAGGACCCACTAGCCAAGTGCTCCACCACTGAGCTACTTCCCCAGATTCAGGTGTGGGAAGTTTTAGAGTAAGAGGACAAATGGTGAGTTGGGAGCGGTATTCCGAAGAGCGGACAGACGGGGCTGGGGAGAAGAGGACGAGAAGGAGGCAGGAAGGGAAGGTCGGCAGCCCAGGCAGCCCGTTACTTCGAAGAGCTGCACTACCCACCTAGACCAGAAGGGGACAGGGCTGCGGAAATTGGAAGGGGAAACGCATGTAGGACTCTTGACCCTTTGCAGAGACCGTAGCCAGTTTCCTCCTTTGGGAGGGCTTAACTGCCCGGAAACGGAAGTTTCCTTCTTTTGCGTTGTCTCGGCTTCTTACTGGTGGCTATCTCTCTGGCGGTACGCGGGAAGAGGGGATAATCCGGGGCAATCCGCAGTCCGGTGGAGTTTGGGGGCTTCGGGCTTGCATCGAGGGCGCAGGGGAGTAGATGAGAGTGTGACGGGGCCGGGTTTTTCGGGAGAGGAAGGGAAAGCGGGGGTCGCGGCCGGTGCGCTATTAACACCGAGGGCTATTCTCCGCAGGTACAGGTCCGCGCCTTCTGAGCGCCTCGTCGCCATGGTGAGTAGGACCCCTGCCTGGCACCTTCCCGGGGGAGGTATGGGCCCGGAGTCTTTGGGGGCCGAGGGTTTTGGTGGGTTTACCTGTCACCAGAAAGCGTGAGCCCCTGGAGTTTATTCTTCTCGTTTTCTAGCCTCGAAAAATTGAGGAAATCAAGGATTTTCTGCTCACAGCCAGGCGGAAGGATGCCAAATGTAAGTGGTTGCTCTGAAGGCCGAGATGGGGTAAGGGGGGAGACATGATCGAGTTGGTCTGAAGACTAACCTGCCCCGGTGCTGCTGGAGGGTCCTCTGCAGCATCTCAGGCCTTGCAGGGCGAGGCCGTGTGACCACGTGCATGGCCTTCATATTGTCCCAAGAAAAGCCTCTAGGGCGAGTGTGAAGGGATAGAAAGTGTTGCTGGGGCAACTTTTTCGTGAAATTTTGAGCGTCTGGTTTTGCTTTGTATGTAGTGGGTTCTCTGGAATCGTCACTGCGTGAAAGTCGTACACACCGAGTTGAGTACTTCATGGCTTCTTCTGGACGCTGGGTGAACTGAGTACAGTGCTGATCGCAGTGAGCTTTTTTATTAAGCAGGTTGACATCTGCTTGTATTAATTTCTTGGCTTGCAGATAAAAAGGGGAAAGGAAATAATCAGAGCCATAAAATAGATTTTCACTTGTATGTCAGCGTCTGCTGCCCGTGTATTTTATTTTTTACACCAAGCATGGGAGGGAGCTATGTTATTCTTCTGAAAGGATGTTTGGAGGCGTGTGCTTTTTAATCCCAGGTGGATCTTGAAATTTATGTTGTCTTAACCTAGACCTGTAATTTTTCTACTAAATGAAATACCCTTCTTTTCTCTCTCATCATAGATTTATCTTACAAAAAACTAGATAAATTACGGAAATAGTTTTGGGCTGACATGTTAAGTTGGACTATCCCTAACCAAAGGTTGATAGGCAAGGAGAGTCTTTTGAATGACGGGGGGGGGGGGTCATGATTTTGCCCCCAGTACCCAAAATACGCATTGTCTTTGATCCTCTGGTAAGATTCCCTGCCCCATAACTGTGGGGACAGCTGGTGATGGAATGCTTTACACACATGCTATTAGCATGTCAGTTTTAGATCCAACCATTCAGTTTGACACTGCCTGTTCAAATCCCAGCTCTGCTGTAGGTGGCTGTTCTGGGTAAGTTAGAATAGATCCTTCAGTTTAAAAGGAGTGGTAATAAGACTGTATCTTGAGTTTCTGTCTCACAGGATTAGTGCAAAGATCAAATCATACATTCCATTAAGTCTCTTAACAGGCTAAGAAATAATACAAATCAGCCAGATGAATTTGGGCTATCTGATTAGGAACCTGGTTTCAGATGTTGTGGCTTATAAAGGTGGGTGCGGGTCGTGGTCTACTGAGTATAAGATGTTTTCTGGGAGTTTGTTAAGTACACTTTTCTTACAGTATTTGGTAATGGGATCTGGCTGGGTTGTCTGCGCTGACCTTAAACTCTCAGTCCTACCCCATCTGTCTCTGTGTAGTTGGGATTACAGGCATGTGCACAAATTGACACTGCTTTTTTAAAAAAAAAATTCTTGATAAAATACGCACATGGTTTACATCCCCACCCCCCCCACCCCACCCCGTACTGGGGATCGGACTCAAGACCCTGTGCTTGGGAGGCAGGTGTGGTGCCACTGAGCTAAATCCCCGGCCCTCCTTGGCCATTTTTAAAGGTACATGTTACTGGCACGTTCACATCAGCCAGTCAGCACCATTAGTCTCCAGAACTCTTGCAAACTGAAACTATCCATAAGACACTAAACTACCCATCCCCTTGGCAGCCACCTTTCTGTCTCCATATTTGACTGTTCTTTATATAAGTGCAATCATTTGAGGTTTCAACTGGCTCATTTCACTTAGCATGATGTCCTTAGGGTTCATCTGTGTTGTGTTTGTCAGTTTCCTTTCTTTCTAAGGCTAAGTGTTCCACTGAGTGGGTGACCCCATATTTTGTTTTGTTATCTAGTAATCTGTTGCTAGGTTGCTTCCACTTTGACTATTAATGAACAATGCCATTGTGAACGTGGATGGGTGGGTGGTTTGTTAGTGTTTGTTTTTTGTGGCGCTGTAAATTGAACCCAGGCCCTTTCCGGTGCTAGCCAAGTGCTCCACCACTGACCCATTCTCAGCCCACTGTGCAAATATATTTTCTGTCATTCCTTTCTGGTCTTGGAAATGGAACCAGAAATGGAACTGCTGCATGCTATGAAATGGTAATGGGAAAGAAACATTCTTAAGAGATTTGTATGTCTTCAGATATGGTGTTCAGCAGTTGCTGACTCAGTACCACATTCATTTGGCTTTCTCTCTTGGTTGCTTCTCAGTCTCTTGCTTGTTCTGCTTTATCTCATCCCCTCTAAATGTTCAAGTGCCCAGTGCCCAATACATGGACCTCTTTCTACACCTATTCCAAATTTTCAGAGCCATAAATACCGTCTGTGTGCCAGTGGCTCCCCAAACTTATTTCTCCAGCCCAGACTTTTCCCCTGAACTCCATACTCCAGCTGCCCACTTGACTTTTCCATCCGTATGTTTGGTGGACATCTGAAGCTCGTTCAAGGAGCAGGTCCAGAGCTAAACTCTTGCTGCCCACATTCCTCCTTCCATCTTCCACTTTAGTTGATGGCAACTCCATTATAGTTAAACCAGATATCTTTTTTTTTTTCTCAAATGTTCTTTTTTTTTTTTGGTACCGGGGTTTGAACTCAGGTCCTTGCACTTGCAAGGCAGGCGACGGAACCACTGAGCTAAATCCCCGGCCCCTAAACCAGATATCTTGATGTCAAGGACTTGTCTTTCTGTTATACTCTACTGCTCAACCTTCAAAATTACTTAGCTATATAAATGGAAAAACTAATACATGCAACACCGGAACCACTGAGCTAAATCCCCAGCCCATCCTGGGTGGATCTTAAAAATATTCTGAGCTACAGTTAAGCCAATAAAAGAAAATACTGTATGATTCCACCTATATGAAATTCCTAAAATGAAAAATCTAATCTATAGTGATAGAAAGCATATCAGAGGTTGCCTGGGGCTATGGGTCCCGAGTGGGGACTGACTGAAAAGGATTTAAAGGACTCTTCTGGAGTGTCGGAAATGTTCTATATCCCAGTTGTGATTTTGAGTAAATTTACCAATGCTCAGTGAATTATAAAAAGTATATCAATTTGTTATATTTCACTAAGTTGATTATACCAAAAAATGGTGTTCAGCTTAGTTTTCAAGAGTACAGTAGCTGTTAGGGACAATGCGGCTTAGTTAATGGTAGGATACTGAAGTAGGTTAGCTTGCATGCATATATCCAGTTGTCTGGGGGCATTAAAAATATAAGCCAGGGTAACCAATGTCTTGAGCAAGCTGTGAGCCCCACCGTGCTTCTGCTTCCTGTGAGGTGTCCTGTCCTTTTAGCCATTATTGGCAAAGATAGAGTTGTGGGATATGAGTACACGCTAGTCTTGTCCTCTTCTGTGAGGTTAGGTGCTCTCTGCTTGTCTTGGGTTAGGTACTTGGGTTGAACCACTAGGCTTTTCATTGCCATTTATAACAGTGAGTTGTTGGGAGTGTCTGAGTGGTTTCTAAGGAAGTTAGAACAAGAGATTTGACCGGTATCCATGATGGCTTGCACCCTACTAGGAAGCAGGTGTCTTCCAACAGCTGCATGGCTGCCAGGTAGGTAGACAGATGGAAATGAATTGATGTTTGCACAAAACCAAACTACAAGTGTTACACTGTTGAATTTGAGATGCACTTGGACCTTGTGTCTGAGCTGTGATTCCAGGATAGAATTTAGAAACAATGAGAACCCAGGAAACAAGTTTCAGCTAAATGTTAGGAGAGGCTGCATGCATGCCATGTCTTAATGGAGTGGAGTTGGTGGTTATCCTGAGGGAAAAGCTCTGCATCATTCCCCAAGTGTCAGCTTGTGGGCAGAGATCAAATCTCTGGAAGATAACTCAGCCTCCTTACTTTGTGATCTACTTCCTCCTATCCCTTTAAAGAAGTAGTAGTAATTAGGTCAGTGCAGAACATTCTACAATATTGTGTTCAATATACTGAATACCTGTGCTTTAAATACAAACAAGTTAAAACCAAGTACAAAATGAATAATTGATAATTTGAAATAGGAAGAAAGGTCCAAAGACGAAGGAGTAAAGGGAAGGGGAAAATACAAGAAGGAAAGGAAAAACTATGAGAAAAGAAAAAAAAAATGGAAATGAAATCTATGTAAATAGGGAAGGGCGGAGGGGGTGAAGGGCGCACAGGTAATGGGGAAAAAAATAAGAGCCAAAATACATCGTGTACAGGTACAAGCACCCAATGATAAATGTAAACATTGTATACCTAAAATGTACCAATAAAAGGACTAAAAAAAAAAAAAAACCGAGTACAGCCCAGGCTCCTGAGTTGACAGAGGGAAGTGTAGATTTCTGGCACCAGTTTTAATTTTGAAGACAAAGGGACAGTACAGGGAGCCAGGAGCATCACAGCTGTGAGTGGTTGCTGACTGGCCAGTTGCAGTCACTCAAGTGCCACTGCATGTGTATAAAGCTCATGAGCTGTGGCGTTTGCTTTCTGTGATACAGTTGCTAATTCTGGTCTCTTTGGCAGCCGTCAAGATCAAGAAGAACAAAGATAACGTGAAGTTTAAAGTCCGATGCAGCAGATATCTTTACACCTTGGTCATCACAGACAAAGAAAAGGCAGAGAAACTGAAGCAGTCCCTGCCCCCAGGTGAGTGAGCCCCTTACTGTGGAAACACTTAATATTTTAATCAGAACCTCTCTTGTGAGCCCCTCTTAGGTTAAAGGACAAAATTGGGGCAGACAGCATAAATCAAGTAAAATGACTTACTGTCATTTCTTTCCCTCTAGGTTTGGCAGTAAAGGAGCTGAAATGAACCAGCCAGACTGATGTGAAGTGTATTAAAAAGCTTTGAAAGTCTAAAGTGTCCTCTGTCTTTGAAGATGGGGGGAAAGTGCTATTCAGTAGTGGGGTTAGGGGTGGGTTCTGGTTGCTACATCTTGTATTGTGAATATTGGGGTGGGATCTCAATGTACAAATAAAGCCACTGAAAATCAGTAGATGTAGGTAGGTCACAATGAGAGTAAGCAGAAGAGCCAAATTTATGGAACAGTCTGCATTCAGAGACTTAGCGGTGGTTTCATATACACTGTTGAAATACTCCTTGGAGGCCCGAGGATTTAGCTTAGTGGTTCCACCGCCTGCCTGGCAGACACAAGGTCCCGAGTTCGATCCCCAGTACCAACAAAGAAATATTCTTTGGATGCAGAAGTAGAATTTTTTTTCAGGCTGGCACTGTCATGGCAAAGGCCTCCAGAAGAGCCTTGGAAAACAAGCTGTGCTATCCTAGCGTGGGATGATGGAACAGGCATTTCAGAGAATTGGGAAATATCAAAGAAAGGCAAAGTGGAGAGAGACCTTGAAGACGACTCTCTAATCCACTTGACATTTCAAGGGAGAACCCTGTTTATTTCTCCACAGGTCTGAGCCAGGCCCTTAGCCTGGCCCTAAAAAAGCATTGGCAGTTCTCTGGTAGGAGTGGAAGTGGTGACAGGACCAGCTATTCTAACAGGTCCATAAACAGCCAAATCCAGTATGGGTAATGAAAGGACCAGCCAGGGATCCTAATCCTGCCACTTGGTAACCCCTGTGGGTTTAAGAAATTACTTCATCTCTGCCTGTTTCCTTGGATGGAAAAGAGCTATGTTAATGCCTCTGTCTTTGGTTTACTGAATTAAATGTGCTAGTGTAAGTTTTGAACTGTGGCAACACATAATACTGTACTAGCAAAATAGTGGGCGCAAGTAGCTTAGGGTTACGTTGGGATGGCCACCAGGGGGCGCTACACTGCAGCAAATAAACAAGTCACCTGTAAGTATTTGGAAGTGGCTTACATTAAAATCCATTTTCAAGTGTAGGTGCCTGGGGTAGATTTATTTCCATCTCCACCTTTTTAAAGTGGCAAACTGTATTACATTAAGTGGTTAGCATTTTTATAACTGCAAGGATGTGAAGTTTTCAAATGTCGAGTTTATTAAAGGGTGGGCTTTGTTTACTCCCGGAAAGGGTGACAGAAGGGCCACTCATTAGTTGGTGGCAGATCCAGATATGGCATCTTTGGAAGCTTTCTGATCTTCCCCCTTTAAACATTAAGATTCCCAAGGGAGAATGAGTTTGCCACTTTGGCTTTCCTTTGTCCCTGGCACATTGTCCAGAGATTCGCCCTAGCTCCTAGGAGACAAGCTTTGCCCAGATTTGTGGGGAGAAGGCCTCCTTTCATGCTACACTTCCCACCCTGGCTTGTGCTGGCTGACTTCCGAGATTCTGATTCAGTGGGAATGGTCTGAAGCCCTGCCTCAGTGTCCTGTGTCCCTGGCTCACCTCTAGGGCAGTGTGCCTGTGGGAACAGCCCGAATGCTGTCAGCTGTTGATATTCCAAGCTGCACTTGGCTGTGACTGTAGCCCAGAAGGAGAGCCCTTGAAGTTAGCTGCTTCAGTGTCATGCACAAGTCTGCACCAGCTCCCTCTGGCCCAGGTCCTGCTGTGTCTGGAGTTCCCCTGCAGCAGGTTCAAAGCTAGTGCAGAGGTAACTGCTTACTCCCCACAAGCCAGGTGCCTCCCACCTAGGCACGCTGGTATCTTGCCCTCCCTTCTCAGCTGAGGTACTGTCCAGGTGCAATTCTGATCTCCCTAAAGGAACAAATCTTTGTAACTCGTGTTGGGAGGCTTCATGGCAAGGGTGAACAGCCTTGTCCTGTGCCACTGGTCTGGAGGAGGCAGGCAGGAGGGAGGAGGAGTCTGTACCAAACAGCTTCTTGGGTCCAGGTGGGCCTGTGATCTGGCCCTTGCTTACCTCACCAGCCTCTCACGTGTTAAAACTAAAGTGAGGCCTTTTTTTTCCAGGTGACTTTCACCTTTTTGGTGAAAAGGTGTAACCACTCTAATTCTGACATTTCCCACACCCCACCCCACCCCCGGAAGTTAGCCAGTGTGCACTCAGGTCTTGCATTTGCTGGCTCCTCCTACCCACAGCCCAGACCTGCCATCAGGACACCCCCCCACCCCACCCCACCCCTGCTAACTCCCCATCATTCATCAACTCAACTGTGGTTTTTTTGAGAAACATCCTGGCCTTGGCTCAAAGCACTTAAGAGGTTTATAATTAAGCACTGTGCAAGCTAAAGACCGGCCTCACTTCCCCTACTAAAACACGGTGCAGACAGAAACTTGTATGATTTATCAGTCGCTCTCCCCAGAGAAAAGGTCCCCAAATGTGCAGAGTTGGTGAAGGAAGCCCCTGTGAATGAGAGGTCCCTGGGTTCCTGTGCCCCTCCAGCCAGCTTCAGCCTCTGGCATCTGTACTGGGTTGTGCCGGCCTGGAGAGGCCCCGGACGACAGGGCAGCGCCTGACTCCTGGCTCAGCATCTCCGATGGAGCAGGCCCTGTCTGTTCCCCACCCTAACAGCCACACGCGTTTGCAGGGCATCCAATCCTAGCTGGAAATCCAGGAGTCCCTCCTGCCCCTGCCAGATTTCCTTTCTCACTCTTCACATCACAACACCGCATTGGGCTAGCTGCCCAGCGCTGTCTCCAGCCAAGCTGCTCCTGGCGACCCCCTCGCCATCTCACAGACCCCCTACTGCTTCCAGCCTGGGCGCCTGGCTCGCTCACACGAGCTGTACGCAGTCGGGTGCGGGCTCTGTCAGTGTGCAAAGGTCTGAGGCCCGAAAGGCTCTGCTGAGGGCAGTTGCTCAGTGGCCGCCTCACCCTGCCTCGCTTTCCCCTAAAGCACAGTCTAACCCCGCACGCTTGGCGCCTTGCGTGGGTGTCAGTGTCCGCCCCCACGGAAGTGCAGCGCGCGGGGGGCCGAGGGCCTGCATCTTCTCTCTTGGTCCCCACGTCCCCTCTCTTGGCCCTCGGACAGCTCAAAAGCCTCTTCTTCCAGGACGCCGGCCCCGTCCCTCCCTCCAGAAGGACTCTCGGTCCCCAAACACCCGGTCCCAACTCCGGGCGCCGGGCAGGCAGCATCGTTAGCTGCTGGGGCAGCTGGCCTGACAGCTGTCCTGTTTCTCTGAGTCCACATGCTTTACATAGTGGACGCTCAAATGAAGGACTGGGGCTGAATCTGGACAAGTGACCAAGTTCACTCACCCTCTAACAAGCCTGGGAAGTCGCGGGCCTCGCCTCTCGCCCATGACTGCTACCTGCACTGGACGTTTCATAGCCTTGATTTCCTATACATCACTGTAAGAATCCCGGGGACTTAGAGACCGAAATCGCTTCTTCCGGCCCTTTCGCCCCTCTGCCAGGACAGGACCAGGACCAGGACCAGAACGGGGCTGCAGGCCTTTGGGAGGGGGCCCAGGAGGAGCCCAAGGGCCGGTCCGGACAGGGGCGTGGCCTGGGACCTCGATGGGCGGGACCCGGTCACGGGGCGTGGCCTGGTCGCGGAGGGGCGGGGCCTGGGCCCGGCGCGCGGCGCGGGCCGGGTGGCGCGGCACAGTGGGCCGCAGCGGGCGGGCGGCGCTCCGGCGAAGCAATGTCTGCGGCGCGCGTGGACTACATCGCGCCCTGGTGGGTCGTGTGGCTGCACAGCGTCCCGCACTTCAGCCTGCGCCTGCAGCCGGTGGACAGCACCTTTAATCCCCGCGACAAGAGTTACCAGGAGGTGAGCCGCGCGCCCGCACGCAGCTCTCAAACTCCCCGCGGCCCCTTCCCTTCTCCCCTTCCTCCCGGGACGCCTGGCCCCTCCTGAGGACACCTCGGGGCTCGGGGACAGGGGGAAGCTCGGCGTGGCGCGGGCGCTGGGAAGGGAGGAAGGCGGCGGGCGGGGGCGCCGGGCCGGGCCGGTTGGGGGCGTCCGCGTCCGGCAGCTCCGCGGGGGTGCCGTGGAGCTCCCCGAAGTTTTCCTCCCTCCCGAATTCCAACCCGCGATGCTCTCCTCCCGGCCGGGTGGCCTGGCAGAAGTTTGGGCAGAAACGGGCTTGAGTCTCCGAGGCCGGCTCGGGCTCCCTGCGCCCCTGCTCCTGGCCCCTGCCTGCAGGGTGGGAGCCACTGCCAAGACCTCGCCCGGGCCCCTACTGGGGGCTGCGGGGCCGCGGAGGCGGCGTGGGTGACTTCCCCCCTTGTGCTTCTTTCTGGAAAGGAAGGTGGCCTCAAATCAGCCGCCTCTCGCACCGCGTCCTGCCTGAGTCCACACCCACCCACCCCCGTGCTGACAGCCAACCTCCTCTTTGTCCTCTGCTTGCGCCGGGGCTGCTCCATCCCTGTGTCCCTGCTCATACTTCTAGGCCTGGAAATTTTGGCGTCTTGGCTTCTTGTCCAGTCTCCCCTCAGCCTTGCACTTCTCTCCAAAAGTGTCTGCACCCCGACCACCCTGACAGATGGAGCTGCAGCCTCCCAGCCCATCCCGGGTGTGGCTGAGCCCACCCCGGGCTCTGCTGACTCGGTTACGTCCGTTGGATCAAAGAATCAGAGAGCTGGGCAGCCCAGGAAGGGACTCATTTGTTCAGAGCTGTGTACCCAGCTTGGGACTTTGGCCCCAGCGGCCTCTGCCTGCCGTCAAGGCATTGACCTTTTCATTTCCCTGCCTGGGGCAGTGGGGCCAAGCCGGGCCTCCTATAGGTTGTGCCTGGGAGTCACCTGCTGGCCTCTGCCCTTTTCAGGCCTTCCTCCCTCAGGGTCCAGGGATCCTAAGTGGGTAGGCTGGATACTGCCCATGTGCCAGTGCCAGTGACCAGGAGTCTAATAATAACCCCTGGTGCCCTGGCTGCCTCCAGGCCCAGGCAGTTGGTGCCTGCTTTTCCAGGAGGAAAAATGGGACCCTTCCTGCTCTAGGTGGGCTTGGCCAGCTCTTTCCCCTTCGGTGTCCACCCCTCCCTTTCCCAGACCCCCAAAAGAGGAAGGCAGTGTTCCTTGAGAATGGGCTGCCTGGGGATAGCCCCAGGGGATCTTCCGCTCCCAAAGAATGCAGGAAAAGAGGCGGATGTGATTTCAGAGACAGCTGTGCTCTGGGGTGGGTGCCCCAAACCCTCCCCCTGGGCCTCAGCCATATTTTCCTCTCTACTGGAGGAAATAACCCCAGCTGGGTGCAGAAGACCCCCTAAGTCAGGGGGCACCTTAAGGGCTCTCCCTTATCCCTCTGGCCCCCGGACACAGCACCTGTCCTGCCAGCAGCTGAGGCTGGGAGGATTTGAACCTGCCCCACCCACCCCCAGTCCCAGGGACAGGTGGCAGCTGAGCCAGCAGGACCCACTCACCGCTCTGCCCCCCCTCCAGGGTCCTGGCCTTGACACCCTTTGTGCTGGGCTCCAGAGGGTGTCCCCTTCCAAAGCCGCTGGTCCTGCCCTGCCCCCCTCACCCCAGTCCTGCTGGGTGGAAGTAGAGCACTGAATGGAAGGCAGGACTGAAATCTGGCTTTTGGGGTTACTTAAGGCCACTCCTGTTTTGGCAAGTTCCCCCCTTGTCTGACCACTGGTCTCCTTTCCTCCTGAACCCCTGTCACAGCCAGTGTCAGGCAGCAGCAGGTCAGTTCACAGCATGGATTGGGCACCTGCTATCAGGCCTGGGTGACCATGAGAACGAGGCAGCAGGCCTTTGAGAGCAGGGCCTGCGGGTTCTCTAGGGCCAGGCTGTGGGCACAGTGCTATGGCAGCAGCCAGGGAGTTGAAATGGTGGCTTTGCCATCACCTAACCAGGTTGGGTTCCAGTTCTGTCACTGTGGGACCATGAGCAGATGTCTTAACCTCTGGAAGATTTGCTTCTTCCATCACAAGTGTTAAATGAGATATGACACAGAACATGCTTAGTACAGAGGGTCCCACAGCACATAATAGGCCGCCCTGATACAAATCATTAGACGGTTAGCCTTAAGTTTACTTGTAAGCACAATACCCCAGAGGAGTAGGGAGGAAAGAGAGCTCCAACCCTGATCAGGGGAGTCTGGGGGGAAAAAGAATGCAGAAGGAGCTTCCGCTCATGCCCTAAATGTCCAAACAAACCGTGCAGGCTTGTGTGTCAGCGTGTGTGCACGCAGGTGTGTCAAAGATAAAGTGAAGATGGGAACAGGCAGGGGCAGGCCTCGGGAAGGCTGGGGAGTGGCTGCCTTATGTATGAGGTCTAGAAGGCAAAAGGGGGTCTTAGAAGAATGGGGGGCTGCAAAACAGGTCACTTGACAAACTGGAAGACCGGGAGCCAGTTTTCTGTCCCTGGACCTCCCTGAGGAAGTAGGTTCCTCCCTCACTTGGGGGTCTTTGGGGACAGTGGAAACCTCCCATTCCTCCCATAGCTGATCTTCCATCCCTCCCTGCAGCGAACCTGAGCCTGAGTTCTCAGGAAGGCTCCTTGGCCTGCCTGCATCCACAGCTTCCTTGGGAGGTTGCCCGGGGGCCAGCTGAGGCTGAGAGACTAACGGGAGCCGGGCAGGTGGCAGGGCAGGGGAAGGGAGTCCCCACCTCCTTTGACAGGCCATGAGGGTTGGACATGGAGATGATCCTGTGGGTGACTCCTGGCTCCTTCTAAATCACCATAATCCCTGCTTGGGAAGGAGGAGACCCCAGCTGGCCAGGTGTCCTTTGGGTAGCATTGGTGACAACAAACAGAAAGAGGACCTGGCATGAAATCTACCTGTGGCTCTCTGAACAGAGAACTTCAGTTTCCTCCTTCCCCGGGCTTTGGTGTCAAGGTTTAGCCCATCCCAGAGGGGAAAACCAGACTCCTTGAGCCTGACAGTGTGTGTTTCCGGTTCTGCCTTTCCTTGCCCTGAGTCAGGAGTTGTCCTCTGAGACAAGTGTTTGGAGACAAATGGCAGGTTTCAATTGTTGTATTTAGGTGAGATTCTTTGTTCCTCTTTGAGTGCTTCAGAGAGACTTAAGTGTGTGTCCTCAGGCTAGAGGCGGGGACAGGAGTCTGAGGAGGAAAGACCAGAGGGCAACTCCCACCCCGGCCAGGAGGAGGAAGAGCTGTGGCCAGGCTGAGGGAGCGCCTTTCATCGAGCCTGGCCCTGAGTCACAGTCACTTGACAGTCATGCTCAGTCAGGAGGGGGTGCACCTGTTCCCCACCCCGGCCTCACCCGAGATTAGCCCACCTCTCTGATTGTCTCCTGGGGACCAGTACACTGAGCAGTGCTCACATCACCCCCACCCCAGGGTCCTGAGCTCTGGCTTCTGGAACGGAGTTTCTCATTACAAAACGACAAACTAGAAATGATTGAAGTGGCATGAATGAGGGCAGAGGCAGAGGCAGCGCTGATGTGGCCTCCGGGCACAGTGGGAGATGCACTGTGGGAGACGCTGGGTGGTATGGGAGACATCCTTGCTAAGTGCTGTCCATTGAGCAAGAGGGCGTGTGAGCAGAGCTCGGCTTCCCCACTCAGCCCCCCTCCTGGTCACCAAGGTTGTCGTGCACTTGGGGACTGGAGTGTTAATTAGGAGTAGGAAAGTAATCACCCATTAGAGAGCAGCAGGTGACACCAAGTTGGCTGATTGCTTGGGCTCGCCTCCTTCCCTCTCCCTTTCCTCCCTTCCCTCCTCCTATTCCCTTTGCCTGCTTTGCCCCATCTCACCGCGTGTGTCTGGTCCCCCCCACCTGCTCTGCTGCAGCCTTGCCCTCAGTAGGGAGGGCAGGGTTCCGGAGGTGAGCTGCCTACAGAAGACCTCAGAGTTTGGGTTTCCCAGGCATCCCTGAGCCTTCCCGAACTGGATGCATTATTGTCACCTAATTGAGGCCAGCTGCCCAGCTCAGTCCGAAAAATCCCAGGCTGCTCACAGGAGGTCAGGAGGGACCTCAGCCACAGGGAGGGACTTGGCAGGGGGTGGGCGTGGGGAAACTGACAGGGCCCCCGCTCACATCTCCCCTCCACCACTTGGTGTGGGGGGGTGTCTTTCCTTCTGGGTGGGAACACAGGATAGATCTCTGGCGTTCCCTGTTTTGGAGAGATCAGTGGGACTAGCCTGGGCACAGTGACGTGAAGGGTCGCTAGGGAAGGTGTGGGTGTTAGCTGTGCTGCTTGAGAGGCCCACCTGGTGTTCCATTATTTTTTATAAGTTATTAGGAATAACTTAAACATGCACAGTCTGAAGTGTCCATCCCAATGCATTCGTAAGTGACGTGTGAGGCACCATCCCATCAAAGCATATCAGAGGTAGCTACTATTTACACTTCCACTGCTATAGTAGAGCATCTCTGATCTTATACTTTGTTTTTTTGGGTTTTTTTTTTTGGTACTGGGGATCAAATTCGGGACCTTTTGCTTGTGAGGCAGGCGCTGGGACCACTGAGCTAAATCCCCGGCCTCTGATCTTATACTTTATATAAATTAAACATCCAGTCTGCTGGTGTGCTACCCAGGAGATTCATCTACCTCATTATGTGGAGCTGCTGTTTCTTTTTCATGGCTGCATGGTATGCCACTTAATGACAGTAAGCATAGTGTGTGCGTGTCTTGTCAGTGAACCTCTAGAGTATTTTGGTAGTTGGTAGTTGCTGCTGTGGACTTTTGTGTGTGGATCTTGTTGGAGACAAGCCTTCTTTTCTGTGGAGATGTTGGATCATAGCATGTGTGTTGCCCAGTAGTTTGCCAATTACTAAAGTGTCCCTGGATTTTAGTAGAGGGGTCCAAGGGCCTGTGGTGGCCAGGACAGACCATGGCATTTGCATCCACCAAGGTGTAGTATGTCTGGGCTTTGCTGAGCAAATCAGTTTTAAGAAAATTTAAGCTTCTGGGGAAAGACTGAGAACTTGTGTTGACATGTTTCTGGTGCTTCTCGGGCTTGAGTAGGACACCGATTGATTGGGTCAGCTGGGTGAGCTGGCGTCTCGGAAGCTGGAGTTCAGACCAGGCCTCGAGGCTCTGCACGGCTGGGCAGCTCCTGGGAGCCATCAGTGTCACAGTTAAAGGTCAGCTTGCAGCATGGAGATCTTCACTTTGAGGGAAGTGGCCCCAAGCCCCACCCACCCTGGCCCCCTCCACCTTGGCCTGGGGCCCCTGCAAGGGACTGGTCATGCTAATGAGTGCTCCAGGAAGGGGCAGTGCCAGCCCCCACCCCCTCAGAGCTACTGCCTGTCTTCCTAGCTGCCTGGAGGAGGGCAGTGAATTCCCAGTGGTACCTCTGACAGGCACACCCGGGGTGGAAGTGAAAGCCACATTCTGTGTCAGACCCATGTGGCCCACCTGGGCTGCCTCTAGGCTGTCCTGTCCTCACCGCTGCCGCCATTGGTCCCCAAGACTGAGACACTTATCCGTCCAGGTGAGCATCAGAGCTGCCCAGCTCAGGGCCAGTGGCCTGCCTGAGTCTGCACAGGGCTGGGCAGCCGAGCACAGCTGGAAAAGGGCCGGTAGCTCCTGCCGGCATCCCCAGCCCTGTGCTCTGTCCTCTAGAAGATGGCCGCAGACCTTGGGTGGCAGCCACTGGCCTCTGCGTCAGGTTGGCTCTACGTGTCCCCCTGTACATGGCTTGTCGTCTGTCAGACCTTCTGGGCCCGCAGTCTCCCCACACTGCTGACTGCCACCAGCATCCAGAGTCCCTGACACAGGCTCTCCATCCACACTGGGGTGTGGGGACTGTGGACAGGGACCCACTCGGGCCCATGGGAAACAGGGTAGGCCGTCCACTCGGGAGCCTGACTCAGAGCCAAGTTCAGCTCTGGCTGATGGCCACCAATCCTGGGGCCATCTGGTGTCCATCTGGCTGAATCAAAAGATTGGAGGATGTGGCAGGCAGGTGGGGGGTGGGGACAGGCCTCCTGGCACATAACTCCTGCCCTTGC